>NC_085137.1:227391000-227625397 GCF_035046485.1 Aedes albopictus | reverse complement strand
AAGCGACCTTCTCGTATATGTTGGGTGATGTGGGTATTTTTTGCTGGGATGAGTATTGCTGGAGTTGTGGATTCGAAGTCCGTAACTGGCAGCTTTCGTAGGTGGTGCCGATCAGCCAGTTTTTTTTTAGCGCAATGTTTGGACCGATAGCGCTAGGGATTCTACAGTCCATACGTTATTTAGCCAATATCGTTGGCCTCCAGGAATCTCTACCTCTACTTGACGTGAACCTTTCTCTTCGCGGCTGATATTACTCATCCAAGTTAGGCAGAGACGCATCTCCGTTCTTTCGGCCTGACGAGTTTCGTTTAGGCTCTTTTCCAAGAGTGTTACAGAGGAACTTTCATCGATAAAGGCTAATGTTTCCACACAACTTCCCTTGCAGAAAAGCCGCACCGGCAGCATGTGGAACAGCGTGGAGCTTTAGGTGTGATGAGTGTTTACTTCTTCGGTAGTTTTTCCACTCCACTTTTGGTTTCTCAGATGACGTAGCATGTGCGTTCACGAAATCTTTCGGCTTCGCGACTCGACGGCTCTTTCGACTTTAGCGACTGCTAACTCAAGATTGGCCCTAGAGCTTCAAATTCGCTGGAAGCTTATCTAGGATCCTGAAGTAACACAGGATTTGAGAGGTCTAGCACTTGTCCACTATGTCCAGCCGCCTCCAGATAACCACAGAAGTTCCACTATGCCATTTCAAAGGCCACAACCGTGCACAAGCTATCCGCTTTCGGTTCCGAAACCTCTCGTAGCTTCTGGAGCAACGCGTAGGTTATTTGCTCCAGGCGCCCATACAGCATCTGCAACGTCTGAATTACTTGCGGCACTGACGTAGGCAGTAGTAAACGGCTGCGAACCGCCTCCAAAACCTCACCTTTCAGGCATCGTAGAAGTCGGCCAAGCTTTTCTACGTTGGTATAACCGCACGCATCCGTGGAAGTGTTGAAGGCACTAATGAACATAGGCCACTCTTCTGAATTACCACTGAACGACGGGAGATCTTTCGGCATAACGTGCTGCACGGCGATTTGTCAAGCGGTCGGAGTCGAGTTATCGCCATTCATGACGGAAATGATTTGATCACCGAAAGGCGCTTGTGAAATGTATGGGTTGTTTTAAGAAAGATTCGTTGGGAGGGGGTGAGGAGTGTAGGAATTAGGTGTGTTTATTGAACCCAAATGAAGATTGTCTAGCCCTACACTAGCCTATGCAGCTATGCATATTCAGATAAGCTACCTGCCCTAACGGTGCGTAATAACTTATGCTATTCGTTATCTGGTACGGTTGGCTTACGAATCCTGATTACATCGGATGGCTTCCTAGCTGTTCTACCGAGCTGATGTATGGTGGCAAACACTGGGTGGAGGTGGTGAGACCCATCATAGGGTTGACCCAATAGCATCAGTTATTGGCGTCGACGATCCCGGATGGTTTGCTCCTCCTTCAGGTTGGAAATTCTCATATAACAAGTCTCGTCGCATATGCATCCGCTAGCAGGGAACCTCGGTTAACTTGTGAAGCCAACGCGTTAGAAGGTGGTTGGGAAATCGATCCTCATACGCTCCCGAAGACAGGCATGCTTGTCGCTAGGCTTGTCCGCACAACTTGCGGTGTTGGTTTTGTTCCCCTAGCCGAGGCCATGTTCATTACAATCCTTGGTGCAAAATTAGAGTCCTGTCCAAATTATTCTCGCTGGTGGCGATGAAGAGTTCTTGATCTGCTCCACCCGATGCTCTATTGATCTTCTACGTGGCCAGCTCCTCGACGCAGGGTCCTTTCACCGCAGCGTTTTCCAGCCGTCGCGCAGCCGGATCTCTCAGAATAAGAGAAGTTTGTCGGACGTAAGGGACTGTGCTCAAATTACGTCACGCTTTTAGGGGGGAGGGGAGTTTTGCAGAACGTGACGACTCATACAAATAATGATGAGGTCCCATACAACAAGTGTGACATATGGGAAAGAGGGGTGGGGGGTCATTGATAAAGGTCGATTTTTGCTTGACATAATTTGTGAATCACCCCTAATATCGGCGATACGTTTGTTCCGCTCATCAAGAAAGTTTCGGCTGATGAAGATGTGGTCGATTAGATTTTCCGTGACGCCTTCACGGGATACCCATGTCATGTTGTGTACTGGTCGATGGGGAAAGAGCGAACCCCCAATCTTCATGTCAATGTTGTCATAAAACTCTCCGTTCTCGCTCATTTCTCCGAGACCATGGCGTCCCATGTCGTGCTCATAGCTAGTTCAAGTTGTCGGAAACAAGCTTCGCGTTCAAGCCGCCCATGAGGATCTTGATATCACCTTTCGGAATCTTGTCCACGACAGCATTCAGTTGCCTGTAAAAGTTCTCTTTATCTTGCAATTCGGGAGATTCGGTTGACACGTAACATTGGATCATGGTAAGGTTTCGAACCCGTGTTCTGAATCTGGCCACAATTATTCTCTCATTATTAGGTTCCAACTTCATGAGCGCAGCGTGGGCGTGAGCGCTGAGTAGGAAACCAACTCCACGGTGGCGAGCAGCGTGTTCACCTCGTAGGCCACATTATAGCAGAATTTGACCCGATGCCAATCTGTCTGTTCTCCAAAGTTCGGCCAACGGACTTCGCTCAGCCCTAGGATCTCAAGCATCATACGGTATGTCTCATTGTCTAGTTGTGGCAGTTTACCCTGCTGGGATAGGGTTAATACATTCCATGTTCCAATTCTTGTCCATTGTTTAACGCTATAAGTCGTTGAATCTGTACATAATAAACTGTGAGTATAATTGGTTGCAGACCCCCTAGGATAACGGACTCTTTGATTCTGTCCATTCATTCGCATAAGTTATTGAAAAAATACCTTTCGACCAATTTACCAATATGCAACCCAACTGTATAAAACTTGTTCATAATCCGCCGGACAATTTTTCGATTCACTTTTACCACAGAGAAGGAAAAATACTTACGGGCTTCAGATCACAGTGGATGATGTTTTCCTGATAGAGCAAACGCAAACACTTGACTATCGAGTTGCAAAACCGTCGGATGAGGCTCAGACTGAATCCTTGGTAGTTGTTCTTTTTGATCAGTTCGTACAGGTTCAGGCTGGAAAGAACAAGAACGAGAAAAAAAAGATTCGGTTTTAATCGATGATGAAGAGCGTCTGCGTGCCGCCAGGCCATTATTGGCAGTGACAGTCAGGCTTGACAGAAACTCCCTCGCGAGAAAATGATGAAGCGATTTTGGCGATTTTCTGAGGAGGTAAAATAAAACTCAGAAATCACAACGCAAATCCTCAACAGCACCGAGCGCGAGCTTGCCGCGCAGCGAGGAGTTCGTCCAACACTCATAATTTCTTGTTGTGTTTCTCACGCCCACTCACACTCAAAAAGCTCTCGCGAGTTCCACTCCCATACAAAGAAAGACTCTCGAGGCGAAAATCGCACTCAAAAACCCGAAATAATCATCGGCTCTTTTTTCGTTCCCCTCTTCCTCGCTCAGTTTTTATTGCCTCTCTGTTTGGAGTTCGTTCGCTCCCTCGCGGCGAGGCAAAAGCAAAACACCGCAGTAGAGCATGTTGCAAAACTCTATTGATTTCGAGGAGGATTATCAAGCCTGGTGACAGTTATCGCATGGCATGATTCGGCACAAATCACGATTAAACTTCCTTCAACCGTTCAGGTACGGTACCAACCAAAACAGCCAAAGGCCAAGGCACCTCTCTCTCTCTGATGAGCTATGTAGTTATATGTACGTACAACAGTATGACGTGCGCAATTTTGTCAATAAACAAATTTGGTCCCGGTTGGCTGGCTGACTGGCTGGCTTGTTTACGGTTGCTTTTAGCGGGCAAAGTTTCCCAGTTAATCACTTGAATAGTTTAAAACAGGCATTGTCCCAAGAACGACCTCCATTGCTCTGCTCTGCTCTGCTGGGGGGTTGGTTGCCATGAACGTGAACGTGAGCTTTCATGTCCGGAGGTAATATATTAGAATGGAGCTTTTAATTTTTATTGCTTTGTGATGCAATTTTGTAGTCCCTAACGGTTATAGATCAAACGTCAATTAGCCTCCGGTGATGATTATGGGCGACTTTTAAGATTTCATGTGGAAGAGTAATGCTAATGGTTGTTCAGCAAAAACCTACAAGATGTTTGCTGGTTTCCCGAGCAGAAGGGAATAACAACTGCATAACAAAATGCGTTATTTTGGTAAAATAACTGAACAATGAAATCAGTTATTTTTATGTTATTAGCATAACATATCATGTTATAAACTTGTCTGTCATAAGCGGCAGAATAACAAATATCATAACAAAAAAATGTTCCTGGAAAACCATTTTGATAACATGTTTTGTTAGTTTCAATAACAACTCAATAACAGTGAATTTTAAAAACATTTAAATAACATATTTTAAAATTTATATGTTATTAATAATAATCCGAGGGCAAACTTTGTTATGATATCAAACCTTATAATTAATATTACTACACTGGAACCTCTTTTTATGCACATAGCTGGGACTGCATAAATTAAAAATGTGCATAAATTAAAAAAAGGCATAAAAAGAGGTAAATTTATGCATAAATTAAGTTCGGGCTTCAATTAGAAAATCTAGTTCGCGAGAACAGGTCTTGCTCCTGGGCTGTTGAGGTGAGGCTAAAGGGGGTTTCCAGAAAGATCCCAGAGAGCCCAAAAAGGGGGTTCCAAGGGGCTTCAGGGGCGTTTTAAGGGGTTGTTTTGGGGGATTTGAGGAGCCTTTTAAGGGTGTTCTGACAAGATTTTTTGGTGTTTTCATGGGATTACGGGGAATTCTGGGGTATTTCAAAAGTATTATGTGGATTTCAGGGGCGTTCCAAGGGGCTTTAGGGGCAATTCAAGGGATCTCAGGAGCCTTTAAAGGGCGTTGCAAGAGGTTTGAGGGGCTTTTTAAGGTTTTTCAGAGTCTGCTCTGAAACGTCCTGAAATGCCTCCAAAATCCCCTCAGACCCCCTCGGACCCCATGTAACGCACCTCAGAAGATCCGAACCCCTTGAAAACTTCTCCGTAACGCTTCCGTAACGCCTCTGAATCACGCTGAAAATGGTCTGAAACGTCCTGAAATGCCTTCAAAATCCGCTTTGAACCCCCTCGAACCACATGTAACGCATCTGAGAAGCTCCGAACACCCCGAAAACTCTTCCGTAACGCCTCTGAATCACGCTGAAAATGCTCTGAAACGTCTTGAAATGCATCCAAAATCCCCCTTAAACCCCCTCGGACCCCATGTAACGCATCTGAGGGGCTCCGAACCCCACGAAAACTCCTCGTAACGCTTCCGTAACGCCTCTGAATCCTACCGAAAATGCTCTGAAACGTCTTGAAATGCCTCCAAAATCCCCCTTAAACCCCCTCGGACCCCATGTAACGCACCTGAGAAGCTTCGAACACTCCGAAAACTCCTCCGTAACGCTTTCATAACGCCTCTTAATTCCGCAGAAAAAGCTCTGAAACGTCCTGAAATGCCTTCAAAATCCGCTTTGAACCCCCTCGGACCCTATGTAATGCACCTGAGGGGCTCCAAACCCCCTAAAACTCCTCCGTAACGCTTTCGTAACGCCTCTTAATTCCGCATAAAATGGTCTGAAACATCCTGAAATGCCTTCAAAATCCCCCTTAAACTCCCTCAGACCCCATGTAACGCACCTGACGGGCTCCGAACCCCACGCAAACTCCTCGTAACGCTTAAGTAACGCCTCTGAATCCCACCGAAAATGCTCTGAAACGTCTTGAAATGCCTCCAAAATCCCCCTTAAACCCCCTCGGACCCCATGTAACGCACCTGAGGGGCTCCGAACCCCACGAAAACTCCTCGTAACGCTTAAGTAACGCCTCTGAATCCCACCGAAAATGCTCTGAAATGTCTTGAAATGCCTCCAAAATCCCCCTTAAACCCCCTCGGACCCCATGTAACGCACCTGATGGGCTCCAAACCCCCTAAAACTCCTCCGTAACGCTTTCGTAACGCCTCTTAATTCCGCATAAAATGGTCTGAAACATCCTGAAATGCCTTCAAAATCCCCCTTAAACCCCCTCGAACCCCATGTAACGCATCTGAGAAGCTCCGAGCACTCCGTAACGCTTCCGTAACGCCTCTGAATCACGCTGAAAATGCTCTGAAACGTCTTGAAATGCCTCCAAAATCCCCCTTAAACCCCCTCGGACCCCATGTAACGCACCTGAGGGGCTCCGATCCCCACGAAAACTCCTCCTAACGCTTAAGTAACGCATCTCAATCCCACCGAAAATGCTCTGAAATGTCTTGAAATGCCTCCAAAATCCCCCTTAAACCCCCTCGAACCCCATGTAACGCATCTGAGAAGCTCCGAACACCCCGAAAACTCCTCCGTAACGCTTCCGTAACGCCTCTGAATCACGCTGAAAATGGTCTGAAACGTCTTGAAATGCCTCGAAAATCCCCCTTAAACCCCCTCGAACCCCATGTAACGCATCTGAGAAGCTCCGAGCACTCCGTAACGCTTCCGTAACGCCTCTGAATCACGCTGAAAATGCTCTGAAACGTCTTGAAATGCCTCCAAAATCCCCCTTAAACCCCCTCGGACCCCATGTAACGCATCTGAGGGGCTCCGATCCCCACGAAAACTCCTCCTAACGCTTAAGTAACGCATCTCAATCCCACCGAAAATGCTCTGAAATGTCTTGAAATGCCTCCAAAATCCCCCTTAAACCCCCTCGAACCCCATGTAACGCATCTGAGAAGCTCCGAACACCCCGAAAACTCCTCCGTAACGCTTCCGTAACGCCTCTGAATCACGCTGAAAATGGTCTGAAACGTCTTGAAATGCCTCGAAAATCCCCCTTAAACCCCCTCGAACCCCATGTAACGCATCTGAGAAGCTCCGAGCACTCCGTAACGCTTCCGTAACGCCTCTGAATCACGCTGAAAATGCTCTGAAACGTCTTGAAATGCCTCGAAAATCCCCCTTAAACCCCCTCGGACCCCATGTAACGCATCTGAGGGGCTCCGATCCCCACGAAAACTCCTCCTAACGCTTAAGTAACGCATCTCAATCCCACCGAAAATGCTCTGAAATGTCTTGAAATGCCTCCAAAATCCCCCTTAAACCCCCTCGAACCCCTTGTAACGCATCTGAGAAGCTCCGAACACCCCGAAAACTCCTCCGTAACGCTTCCGTAACGCCTCTGAATCACGCTGAAAATGGTCTGAAACATCCTGAAATGCCACAAAAAATCCTCCTAAACCAAAACGCCTCCGTAATGCCTCTGAAACCAGTCTAAAATGCTCTGAGACTTCCTGAAATGACTCCGAAACCCCCTTAAGACCCGATCGGGCCCCATGTAACGCACATGAGACCTTCGGAAACACCCAAAAACGAGCCTGTAACCTTCCTTTGCTCTCCTCTGTAAACACCCCTTGGCCACCGTTGCAATAGTTCCCATCATTATTAAATATTCTTATGCACAATATTGGTTGTGAGTAGCTTTCCCTCTTTTTATGCAGGGCATAAAAAAAGGTGCATAAATTAAATGTGCATAAAAATAACATGCATAAAAAGAGGTTTTAGTGTATTATTATTACTATTAATATTAATATTACTATTAATATTAGGCTAATCAAGAGCTATGATAAGAACTAATCCGAATAGAGTAGCAACAGGTGAAAAAGGCCTCGGGCTGAAAATCTCTCTAATAAAGATACCTAACCTAACCTAGGTGAAAAAAAAGTAGGTTCGACAGGTGTATGAAGCTTTGTAGAGCATTTTTCGGATAATAAAAATATTTTACAGGTTATCGCATTTTTTTTGTAAAATTACTCCAAGGATTCTTACCTGGATTCAAGAATTACGTCAAAAATTCTTCCAGGATTCTGCAAGGACTCCTCCAAAAAATGTTAATGGAATATCTCCAGATTTTACTTTGACAGAAATTTCACCAGAAGTTTCTGCAAGATTTTTTTTCTAAAATTCCACTATTGCTTTTTTTTATCTAATCAAGGTATTTCTCCGATGTTTTTTTTTACCATTTATCTGATAATTCTTTAGAAAATCTTCGTCTTTAAATATTTCTTTGTGAAGTCCAACATGTGTTTGCGTGTTTACAATGTCATTTATAGACGCTATAGGGATATTCCATTATAAACCTTTGGGACATTCAGGTTCGTCCAAACTGTTCTATAATGAAGTCCTGCAAATCTACAAGAATAACTTTATGTGTTTTCGCCATAAATAATAGTATTGCAAAACCTGCTGGGATTCGCAAAGCTCTTGAAATTTCAAATGACATTTAGAGACACTACAGGGATATTCCAGGTCAGCCAAACTTCCTTGGGGTTCAGGATTTCAGGTCTACACTCGTAACAGTATCCATATCTGTTATACTGAGTAACGCTGCATAATCAACTGCAGTTACTGGAGCAATCTGAAGTCCATTTTTTTATTATAATTCTTTGGGACATTCACGGTCGTCCAAACTGTTCTATAATTAGGCCCTTCAAATCTACAAGAAAAACTTTGTGTTTTCACCATAAATAATAGCATAGGATCTGCTGAGATCCGTGAAGCTCTTGAAATCTCAAATGTCATTTAGAGACACTATGGGACTGTTCCAGGTCAGTCAAACTATCCATGAGTTAAGAACTTCAGGTCTACACTCTTAACATTAGCTATATCTGACATACTGAGTAACGTTTCATAATCAATAGCGGGGACTGGACCAACCTAAAGTCTACTATATATTTTTATGAACCTTTGGGACATTGAGGGTCGTCCAAACTATCCTGAAGTTAAGCTCTTGATAGCAACAGTAGTTAGTCTCACATTGAACTTTAGACTGTAATCTGTAATGATAGTTTTGAGATATTCCAGATCAACATCACTACTCCGGAGACCATAGCCAGGGAGAAGAAATCGACCCTTAGAGGAACAATACGCGTTTTTATATATTTTTGGAATATTATGGGCTCCTTACTGTTATGAAGCTTAGTTGATAAAAACAACACTGTAACTTTCAGAAGACTTGTTGGACATGATAGATTACAAATCATAGCTTTTAATGTAAGAAGATACCGTTACACTCGTAAACTTAAGGGATCTAAAGTCTAGAACAGTTTGGATGACCTAGGATATCCCGACTGATTTGATATTGTCTATTTACCTTTCAGAAGAGTTACTGGACATTGTAGTAGGCTGAGCCTTGGATGATGAGAAATAAACGTCACTTTTGTATTACTGCAAATCTGAAACAGACGTCATTTCTACTCTACTACATTGGCGACTGAGGATGCAAGAATCAAACATAGAAAGATGCAGAAATCATGAAGAGGAAGGAATATACTTGATGTGGAGGAAGACGACGGATTTTGGACCATATGGAGGAATTATATCAACCCAGGATTTGAAATAACCAAAGAGAACCGGACTGACGTAAGCTGCCAGAAGAGTGCACAGCACATAGTTTTACCTACATAGAAAGGAAGTTTACTTAAGCTGATAAACACTTGCACAGGTATGAAATCACTTTGACATATTTTGAGATCCTGATGGTGTTTTGTGTTAGTAAAATATAAAGCTAATTTAAATTAACGATATACGTTTAACGGTTGAGTAGGCCCCACGTTGTGTTTCTATTGCTGCCGGGATTACACGAGAATTTAAGAACTATTTTTGAATACGCTTCACGTTTTATTCGCACCACTGAGAGGCAGTACTCTTACTCAATAGTGGTTCTATACGGTTACAAGCTTACAACTAAACATACATGGAAGGAGCTGTTGCTTTTATCGGCGACAGCGATAGTATGGACAACATTGTGAGAATGTGCAATGTGCAAACAGACTAGCACCACGCAGCCCAGTTTGACTGTTGAAATGGTTACAATAGTCGTTGAGCTACATTCTGCTAGCAGTATGATAAAGCGAACCCAAAAGTATACAAATTGAAAGCACGCCGTCGCGCCGGTGCTGCAGCTGAGCGCACCTAGGTGACGCTGTTCATGTGATGCGCCAACATTGAGTGACCTTATTACACAAAATCTAGGAATCGTGCATTCGTGCATATTATGGAGAATAGTATATCGTTTATCGTAAAGTTAAAATAGAAGGGACGCGGAAGACAATTTTGCAGATTTTGCATTGTGGCTGCAGTAGGATTTTATTCTCATGAGCATAAATGTTGATAACTTTGATGTCATAAGTTCTTGTACGAGTTTGATTACATTGTAATAGGTTTGTTGTCTGCTGTAAGCACCCTATTCGGGCATTGTTACACAACTATATATATATAATTTAATATCGAAGCAATACCGATGAATATCGATCACTTTATCGCATATAAGAGCGAAGATATTACACTTCAATAGTTGATTTTGGTATAATAAAAACTTTTCGGGTAGCGACCCATCTAGCTACACGGCTTACTTATCGCGACCCACAGTTTGGGAAACTATGACCTAGTGTCTGTTCTAGGAACAGTTCAACCAGTTCAATATGCAAACGATATTAAAAACGAAACATGTAACGGTTCAAGACGGTACAACTAAGAGAATCAAAGAAAAGAGACTGGATTCTGCTAAGACAAGGCATGTAGAACATAAATTATTGTTATGTAGCTTGAACATAATCTCAACTTTGGGAAATATCAACTAGTAAAGAAAAGCAAGGATTGGTAACATTTGTGCTAAGTTGATTGTTTCATTGCTTCAATCAACTCTGTAGATATCATTTGAGCTACCTTTGTTTCTTAAGTGTCAAAAGAAGTATAACCGGTTCGATAGCCGAGTGGTAGCGTGCGAGCCTGGTGATCTCAAGGTTCTTGGTTCGAATCCGGTTGCCTACAGTAAATATTTTGGTGTTCAGAACTGATACTGTTTACATCATACAAAAAAAAATGGATTCAATATTCCAAACCATTTCAATGGACAAATTGTAGGAAACTTACTTACCCGATTATACAAATTGTATTGCCACTTGGGTGCTGAATGGATTTCAGCCGATTAAATTAAAAAGCATCCCTTGTTATACTGAAAGTTATTCCGGCTATAAAAAGGTTTGGTTTAAAACCAATCAATGCTAGATGGATGATTCAAACCGAGAGCTTTTGCAATCGACTCAAAATGTTGATACTTTGTGTGATTTTTCGTACTCAAGATTGCCAGTAATCTATTTATTCGATGTTTCTCTTCTACAACTTGGCGATAAAACAGAGAACGCAATAGCAATGTAAAAAAATGGCTCCACCGAGGAAAAGGCAAACAGCGTTTCAAATAAATATTTGAGTGAGTGTTTCTCATGCCTGATTTTGGAATATAAGCTGAATTCATAGCTTGAAGCGTATAGAACATCACGTACGTTCTGAGCAGATTTTAATATCCAAATGCAGGGAGTGTGTAAAAGAAACCAAATAATGAAGGGGATAGCCAATCCTATTCCATTATATATATATTTTGTTCAAATGCGTTATATGAAAAAAAAAAAAAAGTGCAGGCTTAGTGCATTTATTGTTACATATATTCAGTCTTCCACAAAAGAGGTAAAATGATATACAAAGGAAACTTGGAGTTTCAGTCTGTTGCGAAGGAAACTTGGAGTTTCAGTCAGTTTAGAAAAGACCAAATGTAGGAGATTCTTCTCAGTCCATTTGGCATTCCAGTCTATCATGAGATGAAGGAAGTGAATCTTCAGTCCATCTATGATAAAGGGAAATGCAAAGGAAACTTGATGTTTCAGTCTGCAAAAGAAAAGACCAAATGTAGGAGACTCTTCTCAGTCCATTTGGCATTCCAGTCTATCATGAGATGTAGGAAGTGAATCTTCAGTCCATCTATGATAAAGGTAAACGCAAAGGAAACTTGATGTTTCAGTCTGCAATAAAGAAGACCAAATGTAGGAGATTCCATCTCAGTCCATTTGGCATTCCAGTCTATCATGAGATGTAGGAAGTGAGACTTCAGTCCATCTATGATAAAGGGAAATGCAAAGGAAACTTGATGTTTCAGTCTGCAAAAGAAAAGACCAAATGTAGGAGACTCTTAGTCCATTTGTCAGTCCAATCTACCAGAAAATAAAGGAAGTTGATTGATTTTCAATTTATCTTCTGGTACAAAGACATTGAAATACATAAGGATTAAACGTTATATTTAATATTTAGACTATTCTAGGTTTCTGTTGCGAATTATCAATATCACATGAAAACTCAGATTATATGACCAGGGGAATAACTAAACAATTTTGTGGAATAACCGAGGTAAGATATTCAGCCGATGATGAAGAAAAAAAAAGAAATAGTAATGTGGAAGGTTAAGTATTGAAATGTTATTTTGTGTTGAAAATGACTCTTCTGATATATGCTTCTAATCATAACTAGGTACGCAAGACTACCATTCCAACCTGAAGGATGATACTGACAAAGACCAGTTCTACAAGCTCGATAACATTCGAAATCCTGAAGAGATCAGCTGTCGATAGTCAATTATTTCATTATAAGATCCTGTAGTCAATCTTCCCAACCGAAGCACATAGTAATAACACATGGTGTATATAATACCTTAATGACCAATTGTACTTACAAAATAACATTATAATAGGTTTCATTTACACAACTATTACCCAATGCATTACACACTCTATTTAAGTTTATTTAAAGTTAAGGAGAGATGTAGTAGGCTGAGCCTTGGATGATGAGAAATAAACGTCACTTTTGTATTACTGCAAATCTGAAACAGACGTCATTTCTACTCTACTACAGACATGATAGATAACAAATCGCAGCTTTGTATAATGAAAGCAGTTACCGTTACACCCGCAGACTTTTGGATCTAAACTCAAGAGCACTTTGGATGACCTCCCAAGTAACAATCCCAATTCTATTTGGTTTTATTTGTTTTTATGATAGTTTTATCGGAACATTGCATATTCTAGTTGATCTTATCGGAGTTTCAGCTAAGCACAACTATTCTTCATCAATATGTGGTTTTAAAAACACCTCCAAGAACACTTGAGGTTCAGTTCATAAAACCATAAACACAACAAGAACTGTTGAATTTATTTTCAGTTTTATAAGGTTCTTGTAGTTATCTTCAATCATCCGTTCTTGATCAAGAGCAACTGTTCTCGCATGAGAACAGTTTGGTACATGAAAAATACAAGGAAAAACTCAAGCATCAGATTTTGATTCTCATCGTTTCATTATCATCGGCAGCAATCAAGAACACCTACCCGAAAACCCAACCGCGATGCGGTGCAGTGCCAAGTTCCTCCGGTTGCAGCATCCGAAATAAGGTTCCAGGACGTCGATTCCCTTGTAATCGGGTGTCAAATGATCGACCTGCAAAATCACTTACCTGTTGGAAATGCTGACCGGAGGAATAAGGCGCTGCACCACATCAAGGCCGGTTCCCGAAAAAGGTCTGCCTGGTTGGCAACGGTACCGGCCTGATGATTAAATTTATCGCACGAAGTTCACAAAATCCACCGCGCTGCGATAATTTATTGTTTGTTTACAATTTGGCGTACATGATTTATGACGTTCTCGGCGGAGTTTGCATAAACCTACATCAAGAACGTTATAAACCTGAGTACTCTTGAGTAATACTTCATACCCTTGCATAAGATGAAATAAATTTAGGACGTTCTTGATGGAGGCCAACCAGGCTGCATTGAGAACGTTATAAATCCTAGTATTCTTGAGTTATGCTTCTAGCTCTGGCATGAGTTGAAAGAAATTTAAGACGATCTTATGGTGATGTTGATTAAAACCATCGATGATGGACCGACCACCGACCTAGATTTCAATGGAAGCCATGTTGAGAAAACTCATGAGCAATGTTCGCATGACCAGGAATCGTGCCAGGAATAATATTTTAAAATATTTTATTAGTGCGTTATTATGGAAGCGCGTTGCAATTTTTGGAAGTATCTTGCAACATATATACGATGAATTTTGCTTGGCATTTGGCATCCTTGCTACATCCCGGAAATATTTCCAATTTGTGTAATAAATTAATCCCGAATACAATAATGTGTCATTTTCATTGTGTTTTTAGTTTCAATTTAATTCACCAAACTTTTCTGTCGACATAAAAGCTGCATCAGCAACAACACTGGCAGATTTATTATCGTTTTATCGTCCACTTGAAGAATTCTACAAGGAGAGAGCAATTCGTCTTGAGGACAACTTGGGAAGTACAACAAGTTTTATGAGAAATTTGAAAACAACTCTCCAAGAGCATCTTAGGATGGGCCTCTTTGATCTTATGGTGGGTTTATGGTTGAGTTGATGTCGTGTTGTAGAGCAATTTGGTTTATGCATGGTTTTAAGGACAAACTTAACAAAGTACAAAAATGGCAGCCAAGATGGATTCCTACCCCCCTCACTGCCCCTTACCATTCTTTACATCGCGCACACATATGCAAACTTCACCGTAATTCCGGGCCATTAAATAAACTCTTAATTTATGCAACTTACCTGCTATGAAACTACACAATATCAAAATAAGCTGTTCCCTTATGTCCAATCTTCATGTAAAGCACTAATTGTCGTCAATTGAAGCACTATTTCTTCAAAATTGTGCGATTGAAAACATTGTTGACAAGGCAACATCATCCCCTCACTCACGGCTCCCGCACCACTAGCCAACTTCAAATCATTCTTTTGAACCACTTACACTTATTTTTTGCCAATCTCACTAAATATTCAGTGTTCACAGGTGTCTAATCTATCTGCCACTGGATAATTTCACTTGATTTAAGTTAAAAATTAGCCAAATAGTGCCAATTTAATCTCATCACCAATAAAAATCGGAATTCAATTATGCACTTTGCTAGCTGTACTGGTCGTGATCGCTTACTTGTCTCAACAGTGTTCTTTCCCTACTATTTGGGACGAACATGCAAATATGGCCAGTTTTCTTTTCGTTGCAATTGTATGGGTGAGCTGATGGATTGATCTTTTATGGAAAACGTAAACAATGTTTGACAGCTGCAAATTCTTGCCATTACGCATACTAACAACATTTCTAGTGCACCAATACTAATGATTTTTTCCCAGGGATTCTAAGATGTTTGTCCTTAAAGAACAGGTGTTGAAGAATACTTCAAAAGCATTATAAAATTAATTTTGTTACTTGGGCTAGGATATCCCGAATGATCTGATACTGTCTATTGAATTTTCAGAAGACTTACTAGACATGATAGATTACAAATCGTAGATTTGCAAAATGAAAAAAAAAGTTACCGTTACATCCGTAGACTTAAAGATCTAATTTCAAAAACAGTTTGGATGACCTAGGATATCCCGACTGGTCTGATACTGTCTATTTACCTTCCAGAAGACATACTGGGCATGATAGATTACAAATCGCAGCTTTGTATAATGAAATCAGCTACCGTTACACCCATAGACTTTAGGATCTAAACCCACACACCAAATTTTGTTTACTGGTATTCAGCAAACTTTGCTGATTTTTTTTGTGCTGATTTCATTCAGCAATGCGAATTTACTGCATATCAGCAATTATTTTTCAACTTGCTGAACCATCCAGCAATTTTGACAGTTGATCAGCAACGTTGTGCTGAAATTCAGCAAAAAAATTGCTGAAATTCAGCAATTTACTTTGCTGATTTTTTTTGTGCTGGAAGCGTTTCAAAAAATTTGGTGTGCATGAACAGTTTGGATGACCTAGGATATCCCGAATGATCTGATACTGTCTATTGAATTTTCAGAAGACTAACTGGACATGGTAGATTACAAATCGCAGCTTTGTATAATGAAATCAGTTATCGTTACAGCCATAGACTTAAGGATTTAAACTCAAGAATAGTTTGGATGACCTAGGATGTCCAGAAAAAATCTTCCGCATAATATTCTACCATTTTTATACTATTTACTACCAAAACCACAGAAAAACGTAGATAATAAAACTCCAGAAGCACGCTTGGAAAAATTCCGGCTACAAAGGGTTGGAAAATCGACAGTTTTAACCACGATTTTTCAATTGTATGTTACCCTTGGTTGGAAACCCAGCCACAGCTATTTCAGCATAACGTACTCAAAGTGAAACGTTAAGGAATCCTTTGTTAGGTACCCCAATAAACCAAACTTGATTTTATTTGAAAATATCCTGGTAATTAAAGCAGATCAAATAGGGTATCTGGGCCATTAGTAATATCACGCTCCGAAATTCATCCTAATCAAAAACAAGTAATTATGGCAACAATTGATTCCGTTCTTTTTGTTTTCTTGCGTGTTCACTTCTAACAAAAAATACAAAAATAAGAAACAAAACAAACAGCGCTTCAATCCTTTGTTTTACGTAGCATAAAAATGGGAACCACATGTTTAATAAGGGGTGCTGCAAAACGGTGAGTCGATAAGGAGAGCGTCCAACTTAGCTCTGGTCCTCACAAGTTCCTACCTCATGCTTACACGGGTCAAGCGATGACATAGACCGCCAGCTAAGAGATGTGTGCTTAGCTGGTAGTGCAGCCTGGGCGCTGTTGTCCTTCTGACTTCAAGTAGATTGAGGAGGTACGATCCGAGCGTCTCTTCACCAAGGAGATGCGGCTCAAACAGCGTCTGTTCTGGCATCCAGCGGCTGAGTAAGAAACGTTGCACCGTGCCCAGCTAGATCCAAGATGCTAGCCCCATCAGCGTTGTCGTCCCAGTGTTGGTTGGGAAGTTAAACAGAACTGGCACGATGGCCCTCCGGCGAGACAGGAGTGTTAGCGTAGGCCCAATAAGCCACCCGTAAAAATCCAACGTTGCCGTTAGATACCGTACGTATCTCACACTATGTATGTTCCAAAAAAACAATTGGTTCGAAATTTACTGAGTTTATAGCAGCAAGTGCCTGAAATAGATGCGCTGACCAAATGGTCCCAGACCCTATTCTGAAGGATAGGATTAAATAGAATAAATAAACAGAAAACGTCGTGTTCCGTTTGGATACATTTTTATTTTCACATAAATGTGTGTGTCACATAATTTGTAAGCACATCAGCATCCATTGTTCGAATCCCGGCATGAAAAACAGGGTCCACACGGTCCACAAGGTCCACAAGGTCCACAAGGTCCACAAGGTCCACATGGTACACAGGGAGGTAACGGCGCACACGGTCCGCACGGTAGGCATGGTCCACAAGGCCCGCACGGGCCACAAGGTCCGCAAGGACCACACGGGGCACATCCAATTTGAGAACACGTTCCGAAGCAAGGTTGATAGGGGCCACACACCGGCGGACAGCAAGGGTCACATATCGGTCCGCAGGGACCCTGTTAGATACGAAGGCAGAATGGTAACGGAGATTTTCTTTTATTTCACAGGGTATGAGAACAACTTACGCATGGACCGCAAGGACCACAAGGACCACAGGGGCCACACAGCGGCAGGGGGCATGGGCTCCGGCAAACCTTCTTCGGCATGTTGAAGGCTTCAATGGGTGTTGGGTTCGGGAATTTCACGGATTTTGATGGTCGGATCTTCAGTTAGATGAGCGTTGAGGAAAAGGGAATCCAAACGAAAATTTCTGTTTTAAAGAATTGCTTGCACTTGAAATTTTGCGTCTGCTCGGGCCGAAAAGGGAGTGTTGAATGACAACTGGAGAAACTTTTCGGTTTACCAGCCTCCTTGATTTTGTGTTTGTTGCGCAGGTTGCTGCGTTGCGTGAGGACGTGAGACCGTGAAACTGCGCAAAATCACGGGCGTGATCTTGTTCAATCTCTATCTTCACTCAAAAAATCATCCGCAGAAAAATGGTAGCTATTTAAATGAGGCATGCGATTTAAGTGCGGTCTTCGGCAAAGTTGTAGCTGATAGCCTAGCCTAGGAGTAGCAGGAGTCAACTTACCTTTTAGGGTACTTGGGGAAACGCTATGTACTATACACTACCCGTACTTATGACGGGTAGTGTATAGTACATATCACGGATATATTGGTCTACATACAGGGCCTCCTGCAGACATTGATCTATGACTATCAATGAAAGAACTCAGCGGAGCGGTCACTTATTCTCAGTGTGGTCCCTTTGATTCATTGTGCAAATGCTCCCAAGAGTCCTGTAGGGATCCGCTCAAGGATTTCTTCTAAAATTCCTCCCGGTATGTATTCTACTTAGGTTTCTTTCTGCAAACCCTTTAAGAATTCTGCTAAAATATTCCTTCAAGATTTTCTCCCGAGATTTTTCCAGAATTCTTTCAGCGATTCCTCCCGGAATTCTTTTCGCGTTTTTCCTGGAGACTCCACCTAGGATTCCGTTATTGATTTCCCACGGGATTCATTTAGGTAGCGTACGTGCACCGTCTTTCGACAGTTTAAGGAAAATCATTTTCATAAAAGTAATCAATAATCTTATAAAAACTATCAATGTGTCAAATAAAAGGTTCCAATCTATACTTCGTAGGAAATATGCAGAAATCCGATACTTGATTTTTGCGTCAAAAGTGGCACTGGCCGTTAATTGAAGGAAAAATTACGAATATGGTTTTCAGAATTGTTTTGCGTCCCCATAAATGCAAACATCTTTGTGGGATCCTTTATAAATTTCTCCAAAGAAAATAAATCTTTCAAAGTTTTCCTCGAAAAATTCCTATAGAAAATCATGCACCGCGGTGTGCATAGGTTGCTTCAGAAATTCCTTCAGGACTTCTTTACGAAATTTGCCCCAGGATTCTCACTTTTTATCTGTATTAATGAGATTTTCAACCTTATACTGACCCATGCTCAATTTCCATTCCGAAACAAGAACTCACATTTTGAGAGTTTGTCGGGAATAAGTTTCGATACCGGGTCCTCGCTGCGAACCACACCAGGTTAACTCCAGAGGTTCTCGCGTAAGGAACTAACAAATGTGAAAAATCATGGAAACAAAAGTCCAGGAATTACTCCCGAAATTCCTTTAAATATTTATGCTTTTTTCAAGGATTCTTTAGAAATTCCATCACAAATGTTTCTGGAAGTTTTTCAGAAAATTTCCGTTGGAAATGTTTCTACGCATTTTCCAGGAATTCCTTCACACATTTAATTCCTTGAGTAATTCTTGTAAACATTCATTCCAAAAAAAATCAAAGGGGTTCGTCTTTGGCTCGTCTAGAAAATCTTCAATGGTTTGCTTATGAAGGTTTTTAGAGAATACTTACATGATATCTTCCGAAGTTCTTCTAGAGAACTTTAGGGAAGTTTTCCACAAAAATAATTATAAATTAGTGTAACTATTCCTTCCGAAATTCCCACGAGTATTCCATTAGAAAACATTAAATATATCTCTGGAGCGTTTTTTTATTTCAAGGATTCATTCGTAAATTTTCTTCTGGGTTTCTTTCAATTTTTTGGGTAATCTTTAAATGAATGATTACCATTTTTTTTTTCAAGGATTCTCTTTCATATTTTCACAGTAATTCCTTACAATTTTATCCTTTAGAAAAATCTCCAGGGAATTCTTCAGAAATACCTTCAAGGATTCATTTAGAAAACCTTTCACGGATCTTTTAAACAAATTTCAGCGATTCCTTCAAAAGACCTCCTATGGAATCTTTAAAATAGTCTTCCTGCTAGAATTCATTTATCAATTCTTCCAAAAGTCCCTATACAAAATTATCTCGTTTTCTGAAAAAAAAATCCAGAGTTTCGTTCATGAATTGTTCCAGAAATTCCTTCAGCGATTTTTTCAGAAAGCTTTAAATCCTGAATACCTTTAGAAATGTATCTTCCAAGAATTTCTGAAGAATATCTACCAGTTAATCATTCCTCCATAATTTCCTTCATAAATTATTTCAAGGATTGCTCTAAAAATACTCTAAAGATCTCTCGATAATTTCTTAATTGATTCCTTGGTAAACCAGTTTTTGTTTTAAGACTGCTTCAAAGATTCGTTTTGAAATTAATCCGGCATTCTTTCAGAACAACTTTCAAGGATTTTTTTCGGAAACTCCTTCTGATTGCCTTCTGAGGTTTTTTTAAAGAAAGTCTTCCTGGGATTCCATCGGAAATTCGTACATTTCCGTACTCTATTGTAGTAATCTGATGAAACTATCGTTAAATGAAACGACATGTTTCATCTTTCAAGACGCTTTACGGTAAGCATCTGTGTTAGAGGTTCCATTTCCCGACCATTTTGGTTGTCCCGGGATTCGGGATAAAATTTGTTGCTTGTCCCGGGAAATCCCGGGATCCCGGGAAATTTTTCAATGTGCTAAAAACGCATTTTTGCGATCAGGAATATGTTTTATTCATCAATTAAAAAATCAATTGTTCAAATCAAGTAACTGGTCCTATCAATGTGAATTCGTTCTCTGAAATACAACTTTAAGGTGTCTTACTGCATCACTAAGTTTTCAAACGAATCATTGACTTTTTGCTTTTCAAGGATTGTTTGCCTCGCGTTTTTGAAGTGATAAAAAACTGTCAATTCTGCAGCAACGCAGTAGAAAAAGTATCATCGCAATCACTGCGAGTGAGCATAGAGGATGGTACTTTTTCATACGAATATTCGCTTTGGTGGCAGAGAATTATCACTTTGAAATTTTGAGGCTCATATCCAACATGGCTGCCGATGCTGATGATGCTGTAAAAAGCCTTAAGAAGCAAATGTTATTAACAACAACAATTGCTCAAATAAATGTAAATTACGCACAATATTACGTTTCCAGTTCAAAACCGAATTAGCGACATTTTTTCTTTGACTTCCGCTGCTTTTGCCTTGCGTTAAACATAATGTCGGAAGTGGGGCGCTGTATAGAGCACCAGGTGTACAATACAGCGCCCCACTTCCGACATTGTGTTTAACGCAAGGCAAAAGCAGCGGAAATCAAAGAAAAAATGTCGCTAATTCGGTTTTGAACTGGAAACATAATATCTATATTGCACAATATTATCTGTTTTGCAAAACATTCATACACTTTCGAATCAATAATGTTTTCAACTTAATTCTTGTTACGCTTTTACTTCAGTGTCCTATCAGAGCAGTTTTTTTTTTTTCATAACAGCAAATGTCAAATCATTGCAGTTTTGTCTGCATGTTATTGTGGTTCTGCCCTTTTCCGTCAGAAACCAATGACTTTCATCTCCGCCCATTTCCGTCGGAGACTACTTTTATTTCAATTTTCAATGACTATCTGTCTTTGTCCATCAGAAGTCAAAAATTTTTATCTCCGCCCATTTCCGTTCTTCTATTCAAATTTTGAATGGCTATCTACCTTTGTCCATCAGAAGCCTTATAGTGTTGAATTTCGCTTTCGGATTCCCTTTTTCTACCGACTGATGAAACTATCGTTAAATGAAACGATATGTTTCATCTTTCAAGACGCTTTACGGTAAGCGTCTGTGTGAACCAAATTTAGACCAATGACTGAATGACATATTTTTCCCGCCTGCTTATCTATTTGCATTCTGAAATTCACAGTCCTTCATTATCTCCTTACATCTATCAAGGACGCCATTGAAAATTTCCGAATTTATTTGAGGATTCATCCAGGGATTCTTGCACAACATCCTTCAGTGGTTCCACAGGAATTTCTGCATGGATTCATGTAATAATTTATACATAACCATGTACATAACTTTCTTTAGATATTTCTCTAGATATATTTTCTTGGAATTTGTAAAGGAATTACTTTGAAGTTTTCTCAAAAAAAATCTTTCTCGAAAATTTTTTTTATTTTTTTTTCTTCAAATATCTCTTCAGCGACTCCTGCATTAATTCGTCCACGTTATACGTATTCCACCAGGTGTTTACCGATGAGTTTATTAGGTTGTTTTTCTAGGAATTTCTTCAGAAAATTCTCATTTGTGTTGTGTTGTGTTGTTGGAGCCTCGTAGCAATGCGGTTAGGGTCACCAAGCTTCTAATCGCACCATGCTATGTAGTGAGGGTTCGATTCCAGCTCCAGGCGTTGAAACTTTCGTGAGAAGAGTTTCTTCTCCGTGTTCACTGATGCATGCTCCGTGTATCCCTTGTCTAGAGTTAAGTTTCATTCGGTTTGTACACAAGGGGCTAGTCGCTTGGAACATTGTGCCAAGAGGTGCCAAGCACACCGTCTTAAACGCTATGTGGCACACCGAGGCACTCTGAGGCACAATTTTGACACTTGAGTTTGGGTGAAAAAACTAGGCAACCATGTGCATTTGAACTGCAAAATGAAAACAAACAGTTGGTTGTCTTGGTAGTTGCCAAGCAAAATCTGAATCATCAAGCAGTGGCACTTCGGGGCACACTGAGGCACAATTCAATACCCGGTGGCACACTGAAAATAATTGGCGCAAGTAAAGATGTGCTCAGCGACTCCCCTTGTCTGTACAGCCTCTGGCTGAAGGCGTTGTCTATGTCTTTTTTTTCTTTGATTTATTCAATAACTTCGCTTGGATTCCATCACATTATACTCCAGGTGTTTTTCCAGAAACTCTCTTAGAGATTTCTACAGGAACTAGGCTGCAAGTTTTTTTTCCAAAAAAATCCTTCAGGAATCAATTTAAAACATTTTCAGAGACTCCTTCTGTATTTTAAGGATGTCTTAAGACTATTAGTCTTAAGGTATCACAGATAGTTTTTCAGCATTTTTAATAAGGATTGTTTCGGGCTGAAAGTCTCTAAAATAAAGATAAATCAATCAAGGATTGTTTCAGAAATTTCTCCAGTGTTTTTTTTTTCAGAAATACCACCGTTTGTAGTATTTAAGAATACTTTGACAATCCTCCAGGTTTGTTTTTAGAAATTCTTCCAATATAGAGAAAAAAATGAGTGAGTGCAATTTCTTTACTAGAAGTTGTTCCTCTTTTGATTAGGAACAGGGATTGGGAAAATTATCACATAAAGTTTAAATAATGATGAAGGAACTTTTTATTAGGAGACCACCACTCACCTATTTCGTTGTAAAATTATCGCAAAATCTTCGAATTGTGATGAATTTTGAGGAGCTAAAAAGTTATCACAATATTTTTTCGAGTTTCGTCTGTGCGTTGCGTCGATTGGATACTGAAGAGACGACAACAGTCGGAGTCATCAGTTGCCAGACAAACAGCGATGGAGACGGAGGAAGACATATAAATGCGTGAGCTCGATTCATAATATTGTTTTATTGTGAAAGTTTCACTAGAGCCTTATGTAAAGTATAATGTGAATAATATTGCTGCGATGATTGTAGATGTTTTTTGTACTTTTTGGGACAAACTTCATTTGCTTGGAAGAAGCTAAAAGGAACCTTTACGAACTTTTTGCACTTCCATAAATTTAAAATTTTATTTATTTTTTTTTCTTATTCATAAGGACAACCTCGAAAATTGCCAATTTGTGTATTTTTCGGAATTATTTTGCTTCCAAGAAATAAAATCTTTCAGGGATAGTTTCTCCAGGTATTCTATCAGAAATTCTTCCATGGATTCGCTTAGAAACCCAGGTAACAATTTGATGCTGAATAATCGTTTTTACTACCAGGCTGCTTCAAGCCTTCATTTGAACAAAAGTTGAGATGTACAATACTTTATTCAATCCCTAAACATCTAATTTTGGTGATTTCATTCAACCTTAGGCTTGTTTGAGGTTCATTAAAAGGCTGATTTAAGACTTAATATGCGCTTAGTCAGCAATTAATTAAATTTATTGAATTTGGATCAAATTTAAAAAAACATTTTTTAACCTATTTTCATCATTTGCAGCTTTCCATTTCCAGAAGAGATGCTTCGGAATGTATAAATTAATGTATGGCAAAACAGGGAATTGAACTCGGAGCTCTTGATTTATAGTCACTCACCTTATCACCTGCACCACACACAAATGTATACATATCCTCGAAAACGTGGGCAATGCGTGTAGTATCTGAATAAAGTTGAACTAAAGCTGTATTGAAGCTGAATAAGCTATGTGGACTGGGGTCTGCAGTTAGCCTAGTGGTTAAGGCTATGGATCGCCAATCCGGAGACGGCGGGTTCGATTCCCGTTCCGGTCGGGAAAACTTTCTCGACTCCCTGGGCATAATGTATCATTGTGCTTGCCTTACAATATACAAATTCATGCAATGGCAGGCAAAGAAAGCCCTTCAATTAATAACTGCAGAAATGCTCAAAGAACACTAAGTTGAAGAGAAGCAGGCCAAGTTCCAGTGAGAACGTCGAGCCATAAATAAGAAGAAGAAGAAGCTATGTGGACTCTGTGAAAACACTGTTTGGGTAAGCTGTCAAAAAATATTTGATTTAAGGTTGAACAACAGATGATCAATTCTGTATATTGGTGTACGTTTCAAAGCTGGTTACAGAGATTAACAATATTCTATTCAATTTGGTATTCAGCTATCTATGTATTGCTGATTAAAGAGGTTGAACAAGCAATACTTCAGACCAATATTCAGCTGTCATTGTATTCAGACACTACCACCATGACCCAGCCAATATTCAGCAAATACTCTCACTGTTCAGCATTCATTGTTACTTGGGAATTCCTTCAGGGTTTCCTCTAGTAATTCTTCTAGGGAATTTTTCAGAAACCTTCTAAATTTTCCTTCAAAAATTCCTGTTGGGGATTCCATCGGTTTTTTTTATATCTCCAGAAATTTTCGCACGAACTCCTTCACAGATTTAAAAATAAAATCAAAAAATTCATTCGGAAAATTTCTGTAAGTATTGTTTTAGAAAATTCCTCATTCCTTCTGACAGATTTTTTTCGGTTTTGTATTTGAAAAAAAAAACTTATTTCTCTGGGAGTTTTTTTCGGGAATTCCTTCAAAGATTGTTTCCAGAAATACCACAAATAATTGTTTTGAAAATATTTAATTATTTGCTTCAAAAATGTCTCCAGGAGTTCTTAAAGAAACTTTTCCATACTTATTTTTTTATCTGGTTTACTAAGATTTTCAACCCTACGCTAGATCATCTCGGTATTTACATTCAACTTCCCTTCTGAGAATTCACAAAACAAAAAACCATGAATCCTTTCCAAAATTCCTTTAAAAAATATTTAGAAATTTCTCCAAGGATCCCTTTAGAAATTTTTTCAAAGATTCCTTCAGATTCTGCTCCTGGAAGTTTTCTAAAAGTCTTGCAAACATGCTTCGAACATTTCTCCAACCGTTCCCTACAATCCAAGTAATAAACACATATCAATATATTCCCAGGCAGAATTTCCCGATTATTATTTCAGATACACACCCGATCAAAAGTTTGGGGTCAACCCCTCAAAAACATGTCATTTTTTTAGGCCCATATCTCCGCCAATTTGCGTCCGGTTTCAAAACCCTAGGTTTCATTCGAAAGATAATAACTCAAAGAAACTTTGAACATGATTTAAAAGAAACTTTTTCAAAAAAATTTGTATATAAAGTTAACCCAAAGTTGCCAAATTTTCCAAAAAATAAATATAAACTTACGACAGTGTCGCTGGCTATTTTCTATTAGCTTTCAACTGCTTTTTACCGAACTTGGTGAAAAAATCTAGGAAAAAAGTTGTTAGGTAAATTAACTCTTCATGTCATGGACCAAAAGTTTGGGGTCACCCCTCAATATGATGTAGCAGCCAAAAGTTTGGGGTCACTATCGTTAAACATGAAAAAGTGATTTGGTGATATCTTCGTCATCTATAGTTCTGTTTTAATTATTTTTGGCTCATTTCAAAGAAAATTAACTGAATTTACGTTTGATGTCTTTAACTTAACGTATTTAACGATTTTTGTATATAAAAATGTTATGTAAAGTTTACACATTTTGCCAAATTAAAAAAAAAATAACTTAACGATAAGTTTTAGTATGTAAATTTCAACAAATATGTGTGGTTCAATGTCTATGCAGTAAGTACCATTCATTATGTTTCAAATATGCCAAGAAGAATTAAAATTGGATGAAAGATGACAAAGATATCCACAAATCAATTTTCCATGTTTTACGATAGTGACCCCAAACTTTCGGCCGATACAACTTTATGAGGGGTGACCCCAAACTTTTGGACGCTGACATCAAGGGTTAATTTACTTAATAACTTTTTTTCTAGATTTTTTAGCTAAGTTCTGTAAAAAGCAGTTGAAAGCTAATAGAAAATGGGTCATATTACCGCTCTCATCTTAAAATTTGGTCGACCGATTTCCAGCGACACTGTCGTAAGTTTATATTCATCTTTTAGAAAATTTGGCAACTTTGGGTTAAGTTTATATACAATTTTTTTTGATAAAGTTTCTTTTAAATCATGTTCAAAGTTTCTTTGACTTATTATCTTTTGAATGAAACCTAAGATTTTTAAATCGGACACAAATTGGCGGAGATATGGGCCTAAAAAAATGACATGTTTTTGAGGGGGTGACCCCAAACTTTTGATCGGGAGTGTAGGTACAGGCTTAAGAATCTATAACTTTTCGCAAAGTAGACAGCAATATTTGCGAAAAGAGATCAATTTTACCCAGAATGATGGTATTGCCTGAGAAAAACGAACCCAACTTTACAAAGTATCCTTCTCATACCAATAACAACCAATGAAAAACCATTATCCTGTTAGCATACTTACCCAGGCCTGATTTTCGCAACAAGCAATGAACAGCGCGGCGAAAAACTTTTTTATCAGTCAATCATGACAGATTTGCCGCTTCTTTCCATGTTTGTTCACCATTTTTATATTCCTTTCCCATGCTTTTGACCCAAGCTTAGTCGCGCGCTTCCGAAACAAGCGTGCGTAAAACTTTTTCCGCGCGCGGCCGGCCGCCTCTTTGGTTATGCTTTTCCACTGAACTTTGCTCTTTCCGGCCCGGGTGGTGGATTGTTTAGTAACTTATTGTGAGCTTCTGCCGCGGCACGTGCTCCGACTGGTGGCTCAGTTATTTATTTTCTACTCGCGGGAAAACGAGTCAGGTTAAGCAATGAACAAACATGGTATTTAAATGTCAAACCATCAACCAAGTTGCGGAGGAAATTAGTCACGGCGGAAAACATGAGAAACGAGTTTTCCAAACAGCATTGGTCGAAGTGGTCGGAAGCTCAAAAGATCAACCGTGGATAATTAATTAGCAGGGCAGCGAAACTCATTATATCCTATTATACAATGATGTCCCGCTTGAGGTTGTCGTGTTAATTGTCGTTTATCCGAGCAAGGAGCAAAACTTTTGTCGTGTTTGCAAATTATCGAGCAAAAAGCAAAAGGACTTTTTGTACTTCACAGCAATCATTTAAATTTGCGCGCAAGGGACATTTGTTCAGTTGCTATTGTCTTACCGATATTTTCCAGCCATTACCCAGCAGTTTGAGAAGTTTTGCTAGTTCCTTTCCTGTCTGTCGATTTGCGGTTGTTTGTTTATTTTTAAACGAACGAATTTGTCATTTGTGTAATCGATGTGTGCATCAGCCAACCACAGCAGCGGGGAAGGGCTTCAACTAGGACACGTCCGAAATGACGAAGCTGGTGGTGGATGATAGGGAGTACAGTGGAAATGAATAAAGGCTTGCGGCTAAACTAGCTCATTTCGTTGGCGGTAAAACTAAATGGGTTCAGCACTGCAGGAAGACACTCAGACAACAGTAAACAAAATGACGCCAGAGCATATAGATTTAGGTTTCGATAACGAGTTAATGATGCGGTTGGTAAACAGATATTTTAACAGTCTTGAACAACGGTTAAATTAGACGAGCCTGCCAATGAGACGTGCACAATAGTAGTTTACGCAACAAGGTGCAGAATGAAGATTTTTACAGCACGAGTCGTACATTTATCCAACGAGGCTTGCCGAGTTGGATAATTACGATGGGTGCTATAAAAATCGAGTTCTGCACCGAGTTGCGTACAACGTTTTTTGCAATTTCATAAATTACCACTTGAGGACAGTTTTTAACAAAACTTTTTCATCGAACTGCACACTGATCTTGACACTGATATTCATAGCCATGTTTAAGATAGTCTGATCATAGCAGGTTATGTTGTGCACTTGTCACAAATTTTCAAACCTGCGTCCAGAAAGCATCAAGAAGTTGATCAAAATTGAAAACAGTGCTGTAATGGTTCATTACGCAACGCAAATCAGTGCTGTAATAAACCATTACAGCACTGCTTATTTAGTGTGGGAAAGTAGGCTTTTTCCTGGCAGATTTGCGTGAGGTAAAACAGCCTATTACGATGAGAAATTGCAAAAAAAAACTTACGGCATGCTGACACCAAAATTACACTGTTCGACAAAAAAAAAACTTTTGCCGTGATCAGATATCCCATTAGTAGGGCATAAATGCGCATGGAAAATGTAGAAAAATGCCATTTTTAAATCTGTTCTAGCACCCCTAGAAACTTTTTAAGATGAGTTTGAATTTTATTCATTTTTGAAGGTTTTACACGAGCTTTAGAAATCATCATAAACACTTTTGAAATACAATATCTTTGAAATGCAATTTTGTGCAAATTTTAACCGATCTGAGAAGTAAATAACTAGTCAAAATTTCAGCCTATTACGACATTCCATTTCATTGATACATATCCGGGAAGAACCAAATATTACTTGTATAATACAAATCCTTGAAGTTTTCCCTTAATTCAATCACAAAAAGCAAGCCCCTATCCTTATCTAATCATAACAAAACAGCTATTTTACTTTGATTTGACTTCGGAATGCTACACTTACGATCTTTATAATTGAATTCAAATTTTCGAGAAGAAAATGTGGTCGATTTTTCAAATTACTAATGTGGTATGCCTGTGTAAAAATATAAATAAAATCCAATATACTGGAACCTCTTTTTATGCACATGGGACTGCATAAATCAAAAATTTGCATAAATTTAAACAGGCATAAAAAGAGGGAGATTTATGTCTAAATTAAGTTAGGACTTTAAGGCGAAACTGGAAACATTTCTTCACTTTTTGGTTTTTGATTTTTTAATAAATAACGAAGCAATATTTTCAAAATCGGTTTTCGTGCACATGTAGAGTATGGATCAAAGTATCTTCTGAATTTTTTTGTAGTGGAAAATGTTTTTCGTTTTTGCAGAATCCATTTTTCAACAAAATTCCACAAAAAAATGGTTTTTGCAAGAATGGAAAAAAATTTCCACCTCAAAAAATCCAGAATATACCTTGATCCATACTCTACATGTGCACGAAAACTGATTTTGAAAATATTGCTTCGTTATTTTAATAAAAAATCAAAAAAATGAGAAAAAGCTTCCAGTTTCGCCTTAAAATCTAGTTCGCGTGAACAGGTCTTGCTCCTGGGCAATTGAGGTGGGGCTGAGGGGGCTTCCAGAAAGTTCCCAGAGAGCCCAAAAAGGGTGTTCCAAGGGGCTTCAGGGGCGTTTTAAAGGGTTGTTTTGAGGGATTTGAGGAACCTTTCAAAGGCGTTCTGTCAAGATTGCTTGGTGTTTTCATGGGATTACGGGGAATTCAGCAGTATTTAAATAGTATTAAGTGGGTTTCAGATGCGTTCCAAGAGGCTGTAGGGACAATTAAAGGAATCTCAGGAGCCTTTGAAGGACGTTACAAGAGATTTGAGGGCGTTTTGCGGTATTTTATAGTCATTTCAGAGAGTTTCAGGGTGTTTCAGGAACATTTTAAGGGCATTTTAGGAACGTTGGCATTTCAGGGGCGTTTCAAGGGGTTTTCAGGTTCGTTTCCAGAGGTTTATGGACAATATTAAAGGCGTCCAAAGGGATTTTCGAGGCATTTCAAATTGATTATGATGAGTTCCATGGCGTTTCAATAGGAGTATGGCGATTTAAGTGGCGTTTCAATGCATTTTAGATCAGGGTCGTATGAGGGGGTTTCAAGACAATCTTTAAATCAAAGGGTTTTTCAGAAGTGTTATAAAAGATATTGTGTTGGGGTCTCTAAAAATTCTTTGAAACTTCCTAAAATGCCTGCGACCCGAAACTCGCAAAAACTCATCGTAACACTTCCGTAACGCCTCTGAATCCCACCGAAAATGGTCTGAAACATCCTGAAATGCCTCCAAAATCCCCCTTAAATCCCCTCGGACCCCATGTAACGCACCTGAGAGGCTGCGGACCCCCCGAAAACTCCCCGTAACGCTTATGTAACGCTTCTGAATCTCGCCGAAAATGCTCTGAAACGTCCGGAAATTCTTCCAAAAAACCCGCTTAAACTCCCTCGGACCCCATGTAACGCACCTAAGAAGCTCCGAACTCCCTGAAAACTCCTTCGTATCGCCTCTGAATCGCACCGAAAATGGTCTTAAACATCCTGAAATGCCTCCAAAATCCTTCTTAAATCCCTTCGGACCCCATCTAACGCACCTAAGAGGCTCCTCCAAACACCCCGAAAACTCCTCGTACCGCTTAAGTAACGCCTCTGAATCCCGCCGAAAATGTTCTGAAACGTCCGAAAATGCCTCCAAAATATCCCTTAAGCCCCCTCGAACCCCATGTAATGCACCTGAGACGTACCTAAACCTCTGAAAACTTCTCCGTAACGCTTCCGTAACGCCTCTGAACTTCGACAAAAATGCTCAGAAACTTCTAAAAGTGCATCCAAAAATCTCCCCAAACCAAAACCCCTACAAACGCCTCCACAACGCTTCTGAAACCAGCCTAAAATGCTCTGTGGCTTCCTGAAATGACTCCTAAAGCCCCTTAGGGAGCATCCATAAAGTACGTCACGCTTAGAGGGGGTGGGGGGTTTTGAAAAGTGTGACTAGCTGTCCCGGCAAACTTTGTCTTGCCGTCTTGTGGTGATTTGACAACTGTTGAGCTCAAAATAGCACCGCACTCTAGATTGATTTTATTTCAGTCGTGTTAATTTCCTTCCCAGCTCATGGAAAATCAATTCTTTATCAATTTTGATACTTTTCTAGTTGATTTTCGTAACTTTTTGTACGTATAAACACAACCACCACGAATACGAACCGAACCGTTCAAGAATCTTGTTGATCGGTTCATCCGTTCTTGAGTTTTGTTGCCTCAATGGAACTTCGAACTCATTTTTATATATACAGATAGGAAAAATCCGTACGAAGGGGTGAAGGGGGTCGAAAATTCTCATTTTTAGCGTGACGTACTAAATGGATGCCCCCTTAAGACCCACTTGGACCCCATGAAACGCACATGAGGATGATACCTTCGGAAACACCCAAAAACGTACCTGTAACCTTGCTCTCCCCTGTAAACACCCCTTGGCCGCCGTTGCAATAGTTCCCGTCATTATTAAATATTCTTATGCACTATATTGGTTCTGGGTAGCTTTCCCTTTTTTTATGCAGGGCATAAAAAAGGTGCATAAATTAAAAGTGCATAAAAATAACATACATAAAAAAAATAAGGTTCACTCCGACGATGCTTGCTTCTCTGATCCACTTGGCCTGGTTGGGCCAGTTGTAGTCCAAGCGAAAATACTCATCCAGTGGCTGTGGCTGCTGAAATGTGACTGAGTTGATCCTCTCGACGAGTCTGTACAGAAGATGTGGAGAGAATACAAACAGAATATGGTCGCTTTGGAGTCACTATCCATTCCCCGCTGGCTTGGCATCAGCAATGACTGCACAGTAGTACAGCTACACGGGTTCTGTGACGCATCGGAAGCTGCGTACGGAGCTTATCTTTATTTGTACTGCGTCGGATGGCACCTTCACTGCTCGACTGATCACTTCAAAATCACGAGTGGCACCTTTGGAGGAAAAAAAAGATGAGCTTTCCCGTCGCGATCTGTTCTTGGTATTCTTGCTCATCCAAATGAGAAGTACAGCCAGGTCCACCCGAACTTCTGGACAGACTCGATGATAGTTAATCGCTGATTGGCCTAGCCTCACTATCCTCTAGGTGGCAAATTTTCGTAGCAAACCTCGTGTCGGAGATACAGCACCTGACTAAGAATGGAGTTTGGGGTCATGTCCCAAGCACTGAAAACCCCGAAGGCCCACAGCGGCTGGCTCAACAGTTCTGGTCTCATATAGACCACGTCGAATGGGACACATCAGTGCTAGAAGAACGTCCAACACTCGCGCTTCACGCTCAAGCAATACCTCTAAGCGAAATCGTCGTTCACGGAGCTCATCCATGTCGTGGCACTGCTACTTCGATTTCGGCACAACTCGAACAAATGCAATCGGTCGTCCAGGAAAACGGGTCCTCTGACACTCGAGGAACAGGTACAGGCAACTGTCGCTCTAGTTCGCTTGTCTCAGCACGAATACTCCCCGCAGGAGCTAGAAGAGTTGGACAAAAAGGGATCTGTCCACGACTCTTCCAATATCGCTGCGTTGCGTCAGCCGCCGGCTCTCTAAGACGTCGATATCGTCCGATCGCAAGCATCCCTACATTCTTCACCATAAGCACCCTCTCTCAACGATGATCGTGTGGCATCAAGCTCTTCCACGCCGGTTAGCAGGTACTGATTTCGGCTGTCCGCAGAAAGCTCTGACCTGTTCACAACCACAGTTTCCGTGCTTCCGGAATAAGCCCAAGGTTCTGGATCAATTAATGGTTAACCCCGCATAACCATTCATGAACTTCGGCGTGTACTATTGCGATCCATTCCTGGTGAACTATCCCAACCATCGAGCTATTCCAGTGAATTGCTACGTAGCGATGTTTGTCTGCCCAGTAGTCAAAGCCCGGCCGTCCATCTGGAGCTGGTGATGGACCTAACCATCCAAGCGTTCCTAGAGGCACTGAAACAATTCGCTGCTCGTCGTGGTAAGCCTCAACTTATTATGTGCGGCAACGCAACGACGTTTGTCGGGGCAAAACGAGAGCTCACCGAGCTGAACCGCCTCTGCACAACCAGAAGTTTCAAGATAGGCTCATCAAAGACACCGCACCGGTTCCGATGGAATCGAATTTCGGTTCATCCCCCCTCGGACACCCAACTTCGGGGGCCTATGTGAGGCACAAGTCAAATCGTTCAAGGGCCATTTCAAGAAGGCGGTTGAAACCAAGGTGTTGAAGGTGGACGAGATGTTGACTACTCTGGCGCAGATCGAAGCAGTCAATGTGGGAAAATGCTCAGCAAGTGGTCTACCCAGTATCTCTCTGATCTGCATAATCGCACCAAGTGGACGAAGCAACGGAACAACATCCGAGTTGGCACGATGATCCTGCTCGAAGACGAGCACGCCCTTCCAGTGGCGCACGAAGCAGCATGTCCCACCTGTGGAGTTTAGGATTTCTCTGGGAAGGAATCACCCCTCACGTGCAGCACACACAACTTACCCGGGCTGACGTTGGTTCGCAAGTGGCAAGAGTGAACGCGGTTGGGTGACGCCTGGAGTTGTTGCTACGCAAGCAGGGATGCTAACATTGTCTGCTTGACAGTTCGCATCACATTCAAATGCGCTATATCGCCTGCTGTGATCATTCTCTTTATCACAGCTTTATTCAGTACTTGTTCAGTACATCTTATATCTCACATCCTTCTTCTACTCTAAAGAAGTTTAACACATTTTTAACATAAAATTGAATTTCCAGTCAGTGATGTGAAGTCAGTGATTGAAGGCCAAAGTCAAGGACCTCAAGAAGAACTCGGTCTGGACGGACATTCGATACAGTCTACTCAGTTAAGTCCGTACCATTCCACCCTGTGTTGCCTTAGTAATGTCAATGTCTTCCAACGAATTGGGTTTAAGCAATACGCTTGTTGAGTGATTTCTGCAGTAATTCCCTTGCTTTGCTTTCCACTTTGATAAAAATATTGTTCTTGAGGATGTTTTGCTGATCTAGTTGCTGACAAGTTGTCTATCAAATCCATCAAATCCTATTCTATCCTGTAGTGTACCTAAGGTACCTAGTACCTTGCCTAGTACGCTAGGTAAGTAGGGTAAGTACAAGTGTACTTCTGGGTTCACCAGGGTTCACCTACTACGTGATAGACCTCGTGTACGTGTTTACCATGTACTAAATAAAAAGTTAAGTAGGCATTGAAGTTTAGCTCTCATGTGAACGGCACTTGACAGTCATCTTTCGGCCTCGGCAGATGCAAAATTACCAGTAGAATTGAAGAAAAAAGAAGCTAGAACATTTTTTGCAAAACAAGAGATCCGGATAACTGAATACCAGAACAAACTTAAGAATGCCGAAAAAGCTCTGCAATCCTTGCCCATTACCGTGTGGAGCATACGTAAGTTCTTTTCAATAGCCCCTATTTTCGTGCATTCATTGTAAAACTGTTTCTCATGCCGTTCACAGCTGAATCCGTGTGGCCCGTACTACGGACCATCCCTCGGAGTGTGTGCTCCTTGTGTGCCCTGTGGACCTTTTGGACCGTGTTCGCCGTGCCAGCCATGTGGACCTTGTGGACCATGCATCCCGATATGTGGTCCTTGCTGGGGACCAAACGGCCCTTGTGCTCGAATTGAATACTACGATCGATAAATTCTCAATATGTCTCGGATGTTCGCAATAAATCTCATGTATTGATAGTAAGGTCTGTTTAATCGTGATTCTTTTCAAAGTATGTACAAAAGCAAAACTTACCTCATCAGCTCGAAGCTGATGCACAGATGATTGCGGAAGTAGAAATAGTCGAGCATGTGTATCACGTTGTACGCTCCGTCCACGTCCTTCTTGCGCAGTTCGTCCAATATTCGAACCTCGACGAGGGCCTGGTGGTGGAAGCGTTTCTTGTTCCGGATGATTTTGATTGCCACGTGCTGATTGGTTTTGTGGTCCAACGCCCGGATGACCTGACCGAAGCTGCCCTTGCCGATGACCTCGAGGATTTCGTACCGGTAGCAGACGTGGTCGTGGATCACCTTGTTGTAGCTGCCGTTGTCATCGTCGTAGCCCGAGTTGAGGGCCGTTCCCGGCTTGGCGTTGATTTTGCAGGCATCGAGTCCCAGGTAGTAGATTTCCGGGTATTTCTCGATCTCCTGCTTTTCGTAGTCCGTCAGGCGGGTTCCGTGGTACTTGAGTGCTTCTGTAAAGAAATGGGAGAGAGGGAGAGCTCAGTATTTACGTAGATGAGAAATGATGGAGTTTTCTGAAATATGCCTCTTTTTGTACGCATGTCATTTGTGAACTTCTTGGTGTTCTAATGAGCCCATCCACAATCATTTATTGAAACTATTCATGCTGTCACATATTGTGGCACGTATAAGTGGCCCAGGACTACGCGCAGCGGTTAGCAGTGGCCCTACCAACGGAAGAGCAGCTTGGTGCAGCTAAACTTGAAGATGGCTGGAGGGACAGCCGATCCGCCATAGGTATTACCTCGGCAGCAGCACTAGGCTTCGCGACTCCGAATCACAGAAACGAATGATGCAATGGCGTATGTGAACAGTTGAGAAACGAGAAGAAAGCAGCATGGGCAAGAATGCTGCAACACCGTACAAGGGCGAATGAGGCACGTTATGGACAGGCGAGGAACAGGCAGAACTTAGTCTTCCGGAGGAAAAAGCGCCAGCAGGAAGAATGAGATCGCGAAGCGATGGAAGAGCTGTACCGCGCTAAGGACACACGGAAGTTCTACGAGAAGCTGAACCGCTAGTGCAAAGGCTTTGTGCCACAAGCTGACATGTGCCGAGACAATCACGGGAATCTTCTCACGAGCGAGTGTGAGCTTGGTGTGAGCTGGTCGAGAAGTGGCGGCAGCATCACGATGAGCACCTCAATGGCGACGTTGCAAGCACCGAAGGTGCGTGGTAACAGATGTACATAGAAGTACGTGCGCAAGACGAATGATTTCAAGTCCCTAACCTCCAAAAGATTGAGGAGGAGGTTAGCCGGTTGAAAGACAACAAAGCCGCTGGAGCAGATCAACTACCAAGCGAGCTTCTAAAATACGGTGGGGAAGCACTGGTAAGAGCACTACACTGGGACATTACCAAGATTTGGGAGGAGGAAGTATTACCGGAGGAGTGGATGGAAGGTATCGTGTGTTCCATCTACAAAAAGGGCGACAAGATGGATTGCGGGAGCTATCACGCGATCACACTTCTGAGGGCTGCCTAAAAAATACTCTCCCAAATGTTATGCCGCCGTCTATCACCGTTTGCAAGAGAGTTCGTGGGGAAATATCAGGCTGGATTCATGAGTGAACGCGCTACAACGAACCAGATGTTCGCCATCCGCCAGGTGTTGCAGAAATGCCGCGAACACAACGTACCCACACATCACTAGTACATCGATTTTAAATCAGAGTATTATTTTACAATCGATTGAGACCAGTTATGGCAGATTATGCTCGAACACGGATTCTCAGATAAGCTGATACGATTGATCAAGGCGGCGATGGATCAAGTGATGTGCATAGTTCGAGTATCAGGGACACTCTCGAGTCCCTTCGAATCTCGCAGAGAATTGCGGCAAGGTGATGGTCTTTCGTGCTTGCTGTTTGAATATTGCTTTGGATTGTATAATAAGGAGAGCGAGAATAAACACGAGTGGTCCGATTTTAAGGAAGTCCGTTCAGCTGCTTCGTTTCGCTGATGCTATTGTTATTATAGCTAGCAAATTTGAGACGATGGCGGAGACGAACATCAGTCTAAAGAATAAAGCGAGGTGAATCTTATTAGCCATTAATCTATCAAAAACAAAGTGAATGATGGCAAAGGGATCAGAGAGCAGACCAGCAGAGACATTCTATTTACATAACTCGTCACAAAACCACATGTTATCGTAGGTCAGTTATCCTCAGGCACTATCGCTGCAATCACTCGATAAAACCAACATTGTAAATTATTCACACGGAAATAGATTGAACCCCATTACTTCTAAACCCAAAGGACGTATGCTATGTACACATGGTGCACTCACGATAGTATAACGCTAGTAGGTACTGACTAGAAATAGTTTTACTCTCAAGTGCAAGCATGGAGGTGTCCTTTTATGTAGGCTGCCTACCTATAGACACCGCAAGCAATTTCTGATCAAGTGCAATGTTACTTTTACCCCAAGCGCCAGCGTGCACTCGTCGTCGTCGCACCATCGCAATCGGTGGAACTCGTAGTAACTCGCCCAGTAGGTAAGCTTTCCGTGTTCGAAAATCATGAATTATAAATAAAACCAGACACGAAACTTACTTCCTCTCACTTCCGGCATCCTGAGTAAGTGCCTCTTCCAGAACTATCGTATACCCCCTCAAAGCTGTTTGTTGATTTTATATTATGCCGTCGCGTCGTTGGAAGGTGTTGAAATATCTTCCTTCCAGCGAAATTGCACCGAGTTCCGTTCGGGAGGTGATGCTCGGTTGATGCCCGGCTTGAACCGGAGCGGAGTGAAAAAGCGGTAATTCAATATTTCCTCTGCTAACAGAGCATGCTCTTTTCCTGTGTGGGTGGAGGTATCCTATAGTGTTATAGTTGGGCCGAGAAAAGTTTCTCCATCATCGTCAATCGAGACAGCTGATGCTACTATGTGCTAGTACTAAGTTCCAGAGATATACGCATATGATGCTAACACCAGGTTAATGTTTCTCAAACAACAATTGGTTTGAGTTTTGTTTATCAAAAAGCTTTTCGCAGTATATTTCGAAATGTTGTATAGCTTCATAAAGCAGCAAGGAAAAGTTACACTCCGCGGGGAGGACTTTCAGTGAAAGTTATAAAGTGAAAATTTTGCCTGTCTCGATCATTTTGTCTATTCTCTATAATATCTTTACAAAATTGGTACGAGGTATTCCTCACCAACAACGCACATGTCATATAAGCGTAACGGTAGCGAAAGTTTGACGAAGTTCTAGCACAATTCTAGAATTACGTCCAATTACCCCTATACAACCAAAACTTGTGCTGCCGTAACACTTATATAACATGCGTGTTGCTTGGGTTTTATGAGTTAAGCAAGGAATCCTCCAAAGGTTACTCCAGGAATACATTTGGTATCTATTCCTTCCTACATATAGCTTTACACTTTTCTCCAGGAATTCTTACAGGGATTTTTTCATAACTCAGCGTTTAAATATATATATATTTTTTTAAGATTATTGCAGAAATTCCTTAATGTAATTCTGTTCAACCATTTCTTTTAAAATTTCTTCAGGAATTCATGCATGGAATCTTCTAGAAATACCTTCCAGAATTGTTTTACAAATTCGTACAGAATACATGGAGTTCAGGAATTTCCCAGGAATACTACATACCAAAAATCGATTGAGGGTTTCAGCAAAATTTTGCCGACCTGAAGGCTTCAGCAAAATTTTTGCTCAAATTCAGCAAAATTTTGCTGATTTGTTCAGTAAACTCTGCTGATCACCAGTAACGTTTTGCTGAAATTCAGCAAACTTTGCTGAAAGTTCACCAAAAATTTTGCTGGACCCTTCAGCTCGGCAAAATCCAGCAAAATATTGCTGAAAGCGTTTAGTGTGTATGGAAGCTTTCTCCAGATATTCCTCCCTGGAATTCCTCTGTAAATTTCTCAAGAAATCTTTCACCACAGATTTCTCCAGGAACTTTTCTGGGTGCTCTCCCAGGTGTTATTCCAGATATTCCATCAAAAACGCAATTCGCACAGAAACTCATTCACGGAATCTTGCGAGAATTCTTTAAAAAAATCTCTACAGATTTCTGCAAGAATTTTTTGACGCTTACGCCAGAGATTCTTCCCTGAAGTCTTCTAGAGTTCCATTAGGGGACTGTTTCCTTAAGGCCTTAAGGAGATTCATATCGGAAATTCTCCCATACATTCCTTCTAAACTGTTCTCCGTTTATTCCTTCTGCGATTCCAGTAAGGATTCCGTCAGTAGCTCAGAAATTTATCTAGCAAACTATTAAGGGATTCAACTACAAAATCCTTCAGGAATTGATTTATTAGTTTAAATTTGTTTATTTTAGACGTTTCCTCAGGGATTTTTCAAAAACAAAAAAGTTTGATGACCCTTAAGGTAGATGCCCAAAAGACTCGCTCAGAAATTGATTTGAAAAATGTTCCAGGCTTTATCCCTTGGCATTTCTCCAGTACTTTTTCAAAAAATAATTCAAGGAATTCCTGCAGATTGTTTCAGTTCTACCGGGTATTCCAACAAAGATTATTTCAAAAAATAAAATTCTATGTGTTTTTGGGTCTAGGAGTTCTTTTTAGACTTGTTTCAGCAACTGCTTCAGGGATTGTTGTCCTCTGATCCCTGCAAAAGTCTTGGTGAAAAAAATTTAAGAATTTTTCCAGAGATACCTACTTCCAGGAGCTCAGAAAACCATTCAGAGATCCTTTCAGATTTTTTTTCAGGGATTAATTAATGAAATGCTTCAGTAATTTGTCAGCAATTTCTGCAGGGATCCCGCCGATTTACTCAGAATTTCCAACAGAAAAATCTTTGATGGATTTAGTTGGATACACCTAGAATTTCTCCAAAAGTTTTTCATGAAATTCTTCAAAGAAATTCTTCTAGAGACATTTCCTGAAAAAACAAAGATCTTAAAATTTATAAAGTTACGTAATAAAATTCCTGGAATGTTTTCTTAATAAATTCCTAGAGAAATCCTTGAATGTATTTCCAAAGGATACCCTGGAAAAATCTCTTAAGAAATTGCCAAAGAATTCCTGCGGAAATACCTCGGAAATATTTCCGGAGAAATATCTGAATGAATTCCTTAAAAAAATCCGCACAGAAACAACAAGATGTATCCTTGGTCGAATTTATTGTGGAATTTCTAGGGATATGCATGGAGCAATACCCGAAAGAACTTCTGAAGATGAATTTCTTCATGAATCTCTGAAGGTATCCTACTGAACCCTGAAGAAATGTCTGCGGGAATTTTCGAAGAAATCCCTAGGGGAAATCCTGGCAAAGATTTTCAAGGATTTTTGGAAGGAATTCCAGACAGAAATTCTGAAGGAATCAATAGAAAACTTGTTAATTCTTGGATGTAAATTCTTCGATAAATGTATGAAAAAGCTCTATTTTTTAAAGGCTACATGTCAATGATTGCTTCACCGTGATTGATCTGAACTGGTATCAATTGCAGTGACATTCAACTGAATAAGGGGCTGAGACATTTCACTCATTTTCAAAGTGCAATTTTAGCAGCTCATACATTTTTGGATCAATTCCGCCGCCGGCCAGGTTTTAACAGTCATTTGGTAAGGGAAAGGAATGTTAGAGTGTGATGGTTGTTGCTACAAGAGACCGAGAGCACTCTGCTTCCCTACAACCAGCACAGATGTGGTATGATGTAGAGAAAAGAAAGAGAGAAATTAGATAGAAAGATACAAAGTAGAAGGAAAGGGGCAGGCCAAGGGTTGAGCCCAGGACCTTTTGCATACGAATCAGAAGCGGTAGCCACTAGAGAACCAAAACCGTCATAAACTTAAGTTCTTAAAAAATATATCAAAAAGCAGTGTTGGTTTTTTTTAAATCTCTTGAAGAGTTTTTGAAAGAATGTTTGAAAGATTTTGTGGTGGAATTCAGGGACCAATTTCTGAAGGAATCCAAGGAGCTATTTTGAACTGATTCTGGAAGATTTTTTTTTAAAGAATCATCGGAGAGATTTTTGGAAAAATCCCTCAACGAATTGCTGAAACTAACTCTGGTAGAATTTATGAAGAAATCTATGGATTTGGAAGAACTCCCGTAGGAATTTCTAATCGAATCCATGGAGGTTTTTCTGAGGAAGTCCACAGAAGGCATTCTGAAGGATTCTTGGTTGGTTTACAGGAGCATCTTCTAGAGAAAAAAAAAAAAATAGCGCAGCAGAAAATTTTCCTGAAGAAATTCCTGGAGTTTTTTTTACGAATACATGCAGAAATTTAAAAAGAATTTCTAGAGGAATATATGGATGATTTTTAAGGAATCCTTGCAAACATTTATGAAATAAGTGTCAAAGACAATTCTGTAAGAATCCGTGGAAAAATTTCTCAGATAATGCTTGGTAGATTTTCAAAAAAAAATCTTTCTATGCTAGATAGACATCATTAGAAAATATGATACATTGAGACATCTCTGGAGGACAGCTAGTGAATTTGCTGAACGAAACCCAGAAAAAATCACTCAGACAATCCCGTTGGATAACTTTCACACCCTTAATTATCTTTTCAAAATTCTGAAATAAGTTCCCAAAAGTATCCATTGAGGGATTTCTGAAGGAAGTTCTGAAGGAATTTGTGGGTGAATTTTTGAAACAATCTCTGGAATATTCCTTTTGCTTGGAAGTTTTTCTGACGAGATCCTTAAAAAAAAAGTCCCAATATCACAGAACTTTATAAAAAAAGCAAAATTATTTAGCGCCCATTAAATCGTTTCTATAGGTATCGTAACTGTCCAAGTTAAAGCCGGATAGATGTGATTGAAAAAGAAAATATTTCAGGTTCATCTAAAGATTTAATATCCACACATCAGAAAAAGTGTGTACTGTATAAGCATTTTAGAACTTCCTCATCAGCGGAAGTACAATCGTCATTCGGAAAATAAAATTCGTTTAGTTGTTTTTTTTAACAGACTCACTTCACTCAAAAGTTTGTTTGTTTAAAGGTTTATCCAGCCGGATTGCTTTCTTGTAGGCCTTGCGAGCCAACTTGCAAGTCTCCTATCCAGCTGGATGACGTCGATTTAACCTTTTTTGTAATTACTGATCGCTATAGGCTGTTCTACCTAACGTAAATCTGCCAGTAAAGGGCCTACTTTCCCACACCAAGCTAGCAGTGCTGTAATGGCTAGAGCGAAACATTATGTCTTACACTTTATCTTTAGCAGATACCATGCAGGCTGACCAAATGCCTATGTTAAGTACTTCTAGTTCTGTTCTTCTTAAGAATTCCATCGAACAAAAGCCTCTCAAGCTATGTAATGGTCTAGATTCTCCAGAAGATGTGGTGAGAATTAGCCTCAGTTTCGAATAGATACATCAATTGTGACTAGTGTCTGGTTAAGAAACAAGTGTAGCAACTATTGCATTTTGGCAAGCGCACATGCTCGAGGCATGTCATGCAAGTTTCCCATTTCATTTTTTTTTCTGAAGGTAACAAACACGCACTGGGTTTACGACCTAGATTGTTTGTATTTATTCGTGAATGCCTAGATACAAGTTGACTTTACGATAGTAAGGTTTTTGGACTTGAATCACGCCGGGGCCCGTGGTGTAGTTGGTCACACGTTCGCTTCATATGCGGATGGTCATGGGTTTGATTCCCAGCCCCGGCACCTGCGATTTTTCGTCAGTTGCTTTTCCCCCGAGAGCAACTGACACTGACCCTCTTCTGAGCCCCATGGCTCAAACGGACCCGGATACCTGGACATCGGCGAACTGCTACTCATAATGGACCCCCAATCGGACTGGAAAGGAACAACGGCCATCCATCATCATCCTTGTGCTCATCATTCTACTAAGAGGTATAAAGTAGAAAAAGTGAAAGCAGCAGAAAGGCAACCAGTTCGATAAAGTAGAATAGAATCTAGGCGCTGTACAAAAATGTAAGCGCAGCTGTCAATTGAAATTGCTCACGTAGTGCCCCAGTGGATAATATAGCTGTAAATTAGGTTAAGTCATTAAGACTTGAATCACTTGAGTTGCGTTATTTTACATGAGCTACATGTAGCCACTACCCAAATTAGGCAGAATTAGATTCATTGCAATCACAGCACAAAAAATAAACACGTTGATAAAACCAATTCAACAACAGTTGAAAAGCACCAGATCAAAGTATGTACATAGCGAAGACATTCTTAGGCACGGTAAGCACATAGCCGCATCAAACCATGAATTAGGGGCACCTGTTAGTGAACTATTATACAGGTGTTTTGTAGTGTTGTTCTTGGCCATTTCAAACAACCGGTACTAACACTACGTAGCTATCTAGGTTGCTCTAGTGAAAGTTAATAAATGGTGAAATTTTTGCGATAAGTTTGGCAGAAATGCTTTCCGGAAGTATTTTCTTAAGTTAAAAAAAAGCTAGTCAACTATTGCGAGTTCAATAATTAATTTTGTTGAACCACATTATCCTGGCGGGATATTACTGTAAAGTTTATTCCGAAAATGGGTCGCGCGTCGTATGAAGAAGCAAAAAGCTTCAGACCTATCAGTTTGACCTCTTTCCTTCTGAAATGCTTAGAACGCATTGTCGATCATCACATCCGTGATGTTCATCTGGCCAATGTGCCTCTTCATGTGAACCAACATGCTTACCAATCTGGAAAGTCCACTGTGACTCTTTTACACAAAGTTGTTTACGATATCGAGAAGGCATTCGCTCAAAAGCAATCCTGCTTGGGTGTTTTCTTAGATATCGAGGGTGCTTTTGACAACGTGCCTTTCGATGCCATATTGGAAGCCGCACGGGGTCATGGTATATCACCAATGATTTCCAATTGGATTCACCAAATGCTCAAAACCCGACATCTCTTCTCGACATTGCGTCAAGCGGCGATTAGGAAATTGAGTGTTTGTGGATGCCCCAAAGGGGGAGTCCTATCACCACTATTGTGGAATCTCGTAGCAGATACGCTATTGAGGCAACTCAATACTAGCGGTTTTCCTACTTATGGTTTTGCCGACGACTACCTAACATTGTTAGTCGGTATGTGCATCAGCACCCTTTTCGACCTGATGCAAAACGCTCTTTTGGTAGTTGAGTGTTGGTGTCGCCAATATGGCCTTTCGGTTAATCCGGGTAAAACAACTATTGTTCTTTTCACGGAAAAGCTAAACCGTAATGGTGTTCGATCTTTACGTCTCTTTGATTCTGAAATCAATGTGACCGAACAGGTAAAGTACGTTGGAGTCATTCTTGATTCCAAGCTTTCCTGGACACCTCATGTTGAGTTCAGAATCAAGAAAGCTTGTATGGCCTTCGGGCAATGCCGGCGAACCTTTGGTACAACATGGGGTCTTAAACCCAAGTATATCAAATGGGTTTACACAACTGTTGTTCGTCCAATATTGGCGTATGGATGTCTTGTGTGGTGGCAAAAGGGCGAAGTTAGAACGGAGTGGACATCTGGTTATCTGGAGAGAAGTATTTCAGACGGCATCGTATGTTACACTGATGGCTCCCTTCTCGAAGGTCGAGCAGGTGCTGGTGTTTATTCTCGTGAGCTGCATCAGTCTTATTCACTTGGTAGACACTGTACCGTTTTTCAGGCCGAAATCTTTTATTCCGCACTGCTTTTATGTGCGGAGTGCAATCAGCACTTCAGCAGCACGTAATGGGCAAAGTAATATACTTCTGTTCAGATAGCAATTCCCGAGCAGAGGAAAATAACAAGTGAATAGCATATCAAGGTATTTATTTCAAATACTACCATACCTTGATATGCCCTCTATTAGGTTGTAATAAGAGGCAAAATAACAAAAACGAATACCAAAGTTTAGCATAAATAACACCTAGAAAATAACAAGTCTTATTATTTCAATAATGAATGCATACCTAACATTCTTGTTTTTAAATGCTTCATTTGTTCGATGACTTCATGATGTAATAGCAAATCTTGTTCTTCGGTTATTTTCAATGCTAAACCAACAAATACCACATCAATACCAAACTCTCCTCAAATACCTCCAACAGTTATTGTGATGTTCTCATAAAATTTCGTAGAATAACGCAGCAATAACAATTTTAGGTATTAGATCACATGTTGCTCTTCGCATGGTATTTGTAAGGTATGCCCTTCTGCTCGGGAACTCCAGATTCAAACCTGGGCTGCCACTAAGCACAAACAATTATGGAATAGTTTGAAGTCATGCCATCAAACCAAATTGTATTATACTGAGCCGGGTGGTCTGAGATTGCCAAATTTTGGTCTACGTGGTTTATGAACAGCCCCTTAGCGAAAGGTGATTCTCTTTAACCCGAGAGTTTCGCGTAATCATCTAATACAAATCTATTATAATTGGCAACAACATCTAATTATAAATCAAACCAACAATCGAACAACTCAACCGGTACACATTTCTTCAGCAAGTGATTTGACAGCACTCACACGACCAAATTAAGTGAACATTATTCCTTCAATTAGTCGACACGAGATCTCAATGAAGACACAAAACTACGTCCATTGTAACGTTCGGTATTTTTTTTCCTATTTGCTTACAACTTACAACCAAATAGTCCTCTTCCACGCTAGTGCTGCAGCAGATATTACCGTCAATTACCGGTGCCCGTAAATTTATTATTTACGACATTCCATATACAGCCCTAGCGTGAGCACATGTATTGCCCATCCATCCAGCAACCAACAACAACGGCGGAGGTTATGGTCTTTTGGGACGGTCGACGTCAATTTTCCTAATGCATAAAACGCGGTTTATACCGAATGTCTCGGTTGATTCTTCTTCTTTTCTGGTGTAGGTTTTTTTCGGTTTGTTCTGGGTTTAACCGTATTAGCAGCATAAGACATGATATGGGTTTCCGACCGCCCTACATCCTACATATACTTTCATAAGTACCTACCGAGAAAGGAAGCATCACGCTGGGCTCCAGGCCTGAGTTCCGTTTTGGGGCGGTTTTTGGCAGCTTGGGAACAGGTTGTCGTAGGTGGTGGCGTAGGACGACTCACTCACGCCACAGAGTGGAAACGGAACTCCTGGCATGGGTGAATATTGACTTTCGCTTTCGTCATCATCGATTTTGAAGGCCCTCCCACCATAAGCGGATTCAAACGCCGCTGGCAGGTTTCACCGTTTTATTCACCGGATGTTCTAAAAATAACCGACCAGGGATGAAGTCACGTCCTGCTTGTTGGTCGTTTGAAGAACTAATCTCAAAGTTGTGTTTGTAATTTAAGAGAATCATTGATAAGGTCACGTAATGAAGATTCATAATATAAAACTTTCTAGGCTACGGTGTTTGTTGGTTGATTTTAAACTATTGTTGATGCGTATTTGAAAATTATGTTGTTCATTTCAGATAAATTCTACTCAGGTAAATGTATGCGCATCTGTTAGATATTTTAATTTTCGTGATTTATTGTCCCCGCAGAGTACAACAGTGTCCATCGATAAAGATGAGCCTCGGGCAGTCAGTCAGTCTGAGCAAATAAGTTACAAAAAGACGATAAAAATGGCATGACACGCAACATGTTCTCCCCTCCTGGTTCGTGTGCCTATATATAGTGCCTCTGTATCATGTCAGGAAGCATTCAGCGAGTTACATTGCGGTAAAACGAACCAACTTTGGGAGGCCGCCCATCGCGAATGTCCCTCGATATAACCAGCCAGTGTTCACCACAGCCATTACGGAGCTCAGCTTTCCATTTTGGCAATCTACGTACAATTGTGAACCGATAAAAATAATTGAATTGAATGGATAGAGTCGAAATAAAAATCAAATAAAGATATCCGTGCATCAAGTAACTGACAGAAGCACGAAGGAGGACTGCATCCTGTAATGGGGAAGCACAGTTTGTAGTTTTCAGGTGATTTTTTCGGGATAAGGTATAAGGATGTTTGTGATACATTCCGCTCGATGTGAACCTGTACGCGACATCCTCGGACACGGTCATTTGGCAAAGATAGCTGTCAGTTAATAATTGTGGAAACACTCTGCTGCTCCCTGGAGGCTGTTCAGTCAATGAAACCGAAGAAGCACTCAGCATACTTCCAGCACAATTGCAGTTGTGCTTCTCAGAAACGTTCTTCAAATATAGATGTTCTTTGGTGGAACAACAACTTGGAAAAAATACGAAAGAAAACCCGGAAACTATTTAACCGGGCTAAGAGAACACAACAGTGGGAACAACACAAAAAGTCCCTCACAATTTTTAATAAAGAAATCCGAAGGTCAAAGAACATAAATTGGAGGCACACCTGTGAAAACATTGAAAGCACTCCAATTGCAGCTAGATTGCAAAAAATCCTCGCTAAAGTTCATTCAATTGGTCTCGGAACTCTAAAAGAAACGACGGTTTTTTTTTTTTTACTTAATCGTTTATTTAAGGCTCATGCGCCATCAAGCATTACGGAGCCGAATTCATTTTGGATCTATTTTACAATTTCATATTTGTGACTTATTAACTAGGTTAGCTTTGGGGAACCGTAAAACTCGCGGTTTGGTCGAGGTTAGGGGGAACAATAATGTTTAAGGAAGTGATGGGGTAATAGGGGCATTCGTTGACTTTCAGCAGCGTGGCGTGGCGTAGTTGCTGCTAGTCAAACGTAAAGTGGACAAACAACCTGTAACGATACAAACAAACGATTTTCGAAGGGACACGAGGTGGACAAGTGGAACAACAAGACGGGGGTATCAAATGAAGACTTCAGCTTGTTTCAAAAAGTCGTAAACAAGCTTCATGTAGTCAAGATCAAGCGTACCCAACACATCCCTAATGTCTTTCTTTTCTGGTTTCCCTCGGGCCCTGAGGGATGCACATAAATCGGATCTGGCAATACCGTATTCGGGGCATTCCCACACAACATGGTTGATATCCTGATAGCCTGCACCACAGCTACAACGATTGCTATCTGTGAGCCCTATTCGATAGAAATGCGAGCCCAGAGAGTAGTGATTGGACATAAGTCGACACATTATCTTGATAAAATCTCGACCCATATCCAACCCCTTGAACCACGCCGTCTTCGATACCTGTGGGAGAATTGAGTGTAACCACCTGCCCAACTCTCCTGCATCCCATTTTTGTTGCCAACTAACCAAGGCATGCTGACGAGCAATCGAAAAAAATTCATTGAAAGCGATATGACGGTCATAAATATCGCCTTCCATAGCGCCCACCTTGGCGAGTGAGTCCGCTTTCTCATTGCCCGGGATCGAGCAATGCGAAGGGACCCAAACCAAGGTGATATTATATGCTTGATTCGATAAAGCACTCAGAGTAAATCGTATTTCACTGAGGAAATACGGAGAGTGCTTTACCGGCCTCATTGAACGAATAGCCTCTATTGAGCTGAGACTATCCGTAAAAATGAAATATTGATCAGAGGGAAGAGAGGCGATTCGCTCTAATGCGTAGTGTATAGCCGCCAATTCTGCGATGTATACTGAGCAAGGACTTTGAAGTTTATGGGCGGCGCTATGAAGCTCATTAAATACACCAAATCCAGTGGAATCATTTGTTTTTGACCCGTCAGTGAAAAACCTTCTGTCGCAACTGACTTGGCCAAACTTGTTTGCAAAAATTTTCGGAATGTGCTCCGATCGGAGCGGATCTGGAATTCCACGGATTTCTTGCAACATGGACAGATCAAAAACTATAGTGGAATTGGAGAAGTCTGGGAAGCAACCACGGTTGAGAACATTCGAAGAAGGGTGAACCTCCAGAGTCATGTACGAGTAGTACACTGTCATAAACTTTGTTTGATGAATTCGTTCGATCAGCTTCTCAAAGTTTTCAATTACACAGCGTAACAAAAATTAACTTTTTGTCTGTCTCAAGAGCAAACTTATGTGTCTCCGAAGGATTTTGGGCCGCTGAATCCGAATTCAGGCTCAGATTTGCTCTAACACGTCACAATTTTGAGCTATACCTCAATTTATAGGGCAAAATATGCGATTTTGGGCTTTTTTGACTGCAAGCCATTAAGTAAGGAAATATTTTTTGTAAGCAATCAAAAGGTTAATTAGTCAATTAACATCTAAATTAACGACTCATGCAAAATATTTCGTTTTACCAAATCGAATTTGATAGTTTTAAACGATTTATGTTAGGTACGACATTTCCCATACAAGTCATCCTCCAAAAGTTGCATGCAAGTTTTCATACTAACATAAAATGCTTAAATCTATCAAATTTGATTATGTAAAACGAAATATTTTGCATAATTCGTTAATTTAGATGTTAATTGACCAATTAACCTTTTGATTGCTTAAAAAAATATTTCCAAGCTTAATGGCTTGCAGTCAAAAAAGCCCAAAATCGCATATTTTGCCCTATAAATTGAGGTATAGCTCAAAATGGTGACGTGTTAGAGCAAATCTGAGCCCGGATTCGGATTCAGCGGACCAAAATCCTTCAGAGACACATAAGTTTGCTCTTGAGACAAAAAAATGTTGCGCTGTGTTACCAATGGATTCAGCACCTCACAGCGGATGAGGAACCTTAACGACAATTCCACGAAACGATCTGATAAAGGGAGTACTGCTGCTAGTACCTCCAAACTCATTGTATGCGTCGAGTTCATGCAGCCTAACGCGATCCGAAGACAACGATACTGGATACGCTCTAGCTTCAGTATGTGTGTTTTCGCGGCGGACTGAAAGCAAAAGCTACCGTATTCGAGAACCGACAGTATCGTTGTACGATAAAGCTTTATCAGATCTTCCGGGTGGGCTCCCCACCATGTTCCGGTAAGTGTACGCATGAAGTTGATTCGTTGTTGGCACTTCTGATACAGATAATTAATGTGCTTTCCCCAGGTGCCTTTAGAGTCGAACCAGACCCCCAGATACATATGTGAAAGACTTTGAGTGAGTTCCCTACCCAAAAATTGAAGCTCTAGATCTGCTGGATCACGCTTCCTAGAAAAGACAACTAACTCAGTTTTCTCCGGAGAGAATTCGATACCCAGCTTTACAGCCCAAGCAGACAAATTGTCTAAGGTATCTTGCAGTGGTCCTTGCAGATCTTCCGCCTCTGGTCCGGTGATAGAAACCACGGCGTCGTCCGCAAGCTGTCGTAGCGAGCAATTTTCCACGAGACATTCGTCGATATCTCTGACGTAAAAATTGTAAAGAAGGGGGCTTAAGCATGAGCCCTGGGGGAGACCCATGTAACTAATTCGTGAAGTTGCCGAGGTTCCATGAGAGAAAAACATGTGCTTCTCAGACAACAAGTTGTACAAATAGTTGTTTAAAATCGGGGAAAGCCCACACTCGTGGAGTTTGTCTGAAAGGACATCAACGCAAACGGCATCAAAAGCCCCCTTAATATCCAAAAATACTGAGCCCATTTGCTCTTTTTGAGCGTAGGCCAGTTGAATTTCTGTAGAAAGCAGCGCCAGACAATCGCTCGTTCCCTAGCCTCTGCGGAAACCGAATTGAGTATCTGAAAGAAGGCCATTCGATTTAACCCATTTGTCAAGCCGATGGAGAATCATCTTCTCTAGCAGCTTCCGTAAGCACGACAACATCGCAATTGGACGGTACGAGTTGTGATCTGACGCGGGCTTCCCGGGCTTTTGAATGGCAATAACCCTCACTCGTCTCCAGTCATCCGGAACAGTGTTGCTCTCCAAGAATAGATTGAATAAATTCAACAAGCGCCTCTTTGCGACGTCTAGGAGGTTTTTAAGCAAGTTGAACTTAATTCTATCCATTCCTGGGGCAGAGTTGTTACATGACAGAAGCGCGAGTGAGAATTCTAGCATCGAAAAGGGTGAATCCATCGCATTCCTTTCGGGTGGATAACGACGAAAATTCGCTTGTACTTGGACCGAATCCGGACAGACTTTCTTTGCGAAATCGAAAATCCATCGAGGCGAGCTTTCTCGATCCTCATTAACCGATACCGCGTTGCGCATTCTCCTTCCGACCGTCCAGAGAGTTTGCATTGACGTCTCCCGCGATAAACCGTTGACGAAATTCCTCCAATAACCACGTTTCTTCGCCTTCACGAGGTTCGCGAATTTATGGTCGAGAGAGGAATACCACTCGTAGTTCTCCCGTGTGCCTCGCTTCCGGTATGTTTTAAACGCGGCGGATCTTTCGCGATAGGCTCCGGTACATTCCGCATCCCACCACAATGTGGGGGGTCTTCGCCGTATCGAAGTTCCCGGGACCGGTCTACGCTGCGCTTGTAGAGCACTTTCGACGATTAATCCGGACAAGAATTGGTACTCTTCCTGCGGTGGAAGAACGTCAACCGACTGCTCGCCCTCTGAGACCAATTCAGCATATTTACCCCAGTCGATATGCTTCGTGAGGTCATACGCGACGTCAATCTGGCGAGCCTGACACGAATCATTGGTGATTGAAATTTTGATCGGCAGATGATCACTACCATGGGGATCCTGAATTACCTTCCACGTGCAATCCAATGATAGTGAATTCGAACATATTGAGAGGTCTAACATACTTGGAGGATCTGGAGGTTTAATTCGCGTTGCTTCCCCGGAGTTCAAAATTGTCAAATTGAAATAGTCACAGAGGTCATATATAAGGGTTGCGCGATTGTCGTCCTTCGGAGACCCCCAGGCTGTTCCGTGTGCATTAAAATCTCCTAGGATCAACCAAGGCGCAGGCATAGCACAGCATATTTCCGCAAGATCTCTGCGAGATACTCTTGTACTAGGCGGTATATAAACACTGGCTACGCTGAAACTTTTTCCTTGTATAGTAACATGACATGCAACTATTTCAGTGCCGTTCATCGGGGGGAAATCAATTCTATAAAAGGAATGGAGCTTATTGATCCCCAAGATCACCCCTCCATATCCATCCCCTCGATCACGACGAATAATATTAAAATCGTGGAAAGAAATGTCTTTATCGGAAGTTAACCATGTTTCACTAAGGGCAAATATGTCACAACGTGTACTGTGAACTAAAAATTTGAACGCATCCATATTTTTAATTAGGCTTCTACAATTCCACTGTAGGACTTCAATCATATCTCCGACCTCGCTGGACAAATTAGCCATCGAAAGATATGAAAGATTCAAGAATCGGCCATTGTGAAGCCAGTTGCTTCAGAAGAGGTGTCACAAAGGGAAGTGCCATGTTTATCAAACTTCTTATTACGGGTGAGATATTAAACGTTTCGAAGATGATATCCACTATCCCAGAGAGAGTCAATTTTCCGGAAAGACCGACTGGGTTTTGTCGACGTTCCTGTTGACTAGTCTTTTGGCTTTCTGGGCGAAAAACTGGGGCATCTGGGGTTTTAGATGCTCCCGGAAGTGACGGAAAATCTCCAGCCGAAAATTTGAAACCTGGAGGCGATACCTTTTTGGTGTTTCCGTCACTTCTTGATTTTATCAGAGGAGTTTGACGAGCTGGTTGAGCAACAGGAACGTTTTGAGAAGCTCGCTGTTGCATGTGCCGTTTTGCAACAGCTCGCTTTCTTTTCGTCCCTGTCTCAATTATAGTGTACTCTACACCATCCTCAGAGTCAGAGCCTTGATCGTTATCTGGCAGGGTTGCAAAGATATTAGTACTAGTAGAAGGTTGGGCAACTGGAACAGCAGTCGGGGCGATCTTTTTCAGCATTTCTGCATAAGATCGCCTTGACCGCTGTTTTAAGGAGTTTATGGAATGTTTCTCCCGCTCTACGTACTTCGGGCATGCACTGAGCTCGTGGGGCGGAGATTCGCCACAAGTGGCACATTTTGGCTCCATATTGCAGGAGCCCTCCGCATGTTGTTCACCGCACATACCGCAACGTGGTTTATTGCTACAGTAAAGTGCGGTGTGCCCCAACTGCTGGCATTTTGCACAATGCATTACCTTCGGTTCGTAGAGGCGAACAGGTAATCGAAGAAGCCCAACCACGAGAACGCTCGGAAGAGCGGTGCCGGAAAAGGTCACCCGGAAAGAATTCGACGGTTGTTTTGAGCCGTCAGGTTGTGCCTTGTTCATTTGGACGGCATCAAGTACTGGAACCAGTGGGACGGCACGATTTTTAAACCCACCAGCTCCAGACATGATTGCAGCACAGGTTAAATTATCGTCGGTGACCACTCCGTAGCACTCTATCTCGAGGCTAGGCAGATATGTTTTATATTCCCGCGTAAAGAGCTCAAAGTTAGCGATCTTGGTCGCCTGATCGGGGTCATTTACTGTGACACGCAGCTTGTCGCGGCTGGGTGAGTCTATCTCCAGAACTCCGCGAAACGATTTTGCCAGATCTTTTGCGATTTGTAACTTATTTAATTTTTTTCCATTCGGTTTGGGCCGGAAGAAAACCAGAAAGGGACCCTTAGATCCGGGTGGGTAAGCTTTCGCGCGGGGGGTCGCCGGATTAAGTGAGGAACCACTGGTAGAGGGGTATGTGGAGGGTTGGGTTAAATTGCTATGCAGACCAAAGTTGGTATTCGTTTTATTTTGATCTACTGATGCAGTTTTGTTCATCGAACCGTCTTCGTGTAGAACATTAACTGAGAGTTGATGGACCACTTGAGTCAGAGAGGTAGAAGTTTTCGATGTTTCGCATGTATCCATGGCCTCAGTATCCTGGGTCTCGATTATTAGATCAGTAGTGATCTGACCTGAACCTGATTCGTCTTCAGAAGAAAATACATATTCCGGCGAGCCCCCACCTGTATCATTTGGTTCCATGTGGAAACGAGTGGCAACGAAGAGCCCAAATTTTAATTAGGGAGAAATACCCTTTTTTTGCTTATAATAGTTTATTAACTACGAATAAATTCAATGTATTTGAAAGAAAAAAAAAATAACAAGAATTTAGAAAATATATTCGTTCTTATAACGTACAGCAAAAAACAATAATAATAATTATACGAATAAAATAACGGATGAAAAAAAATAAGAGAAAAAAATAGAAGAAAAAATGTATTGAAGAAACTTTATATGTACACGGGGAAAAATAACTATGTTTACCAATCTGAATTGGATCGGCAGTAGCCAAAAAACGGTGGAAAAAAAAATTCAATAAAAATCAAAACGAGCGAAGAGATGGGGAACGAAAAGAAACAATCCAGATAATTACCTACAGCAGAACGAACTGACGACCTTGCTGCCGTGCTTTTGTTTCATCCACCGAGCCCTGACAATGGTGTGTGGATGACTTACGGTGCGATGAAAGGCTTGCGCGCCGGCGAAGCTGTCGATGGTACAGCCTGCTTGCTGTCCGTACCTACTCACTGGAGTGTAGGTATGATGTCGTCGACTGGGTGCGAATGCACTTAGGGTAATTGATCCGATCATGGAGGAGTTAAGCGCTGGGTTCATGTTTAAACCACAATTGTCTCGCCCCAAGCAAACTTTTTACATGGATTGAATTGAAAATAATAAAATCCATCCTTAATCTACGGGAAAATAACGAAATATTGCCACTTTGATGTTGTTATGAGCATTTTATTCGTTTTTATCTGAAAGATCATTGTGTTCCTAATGTTGCGGTATGTGTTCCTAATGTTGCGGTATTTTGTTCCTATTGTTGCGGTATCCCATTGAAATCATATGGGATACCGCAACATTAGGAACACTACCGCAACAATAGGAACACAGCAGCAAACACATTTATGAAAATATTTTTTTAAAATAGGTTTTTGGACAAATCTTAAGCAAACAAATGGTGCAATCTCATAATTTAAGCACCATACATCTATTAAAAATATCTTTTGGTAACATTTCAGTCGAAAAAGTGCTCAATTGCCATTACCGCAACAATAGGTACTACCGCAACGATGGGAACAATTACCCTAGTTGATTGATGGTGATGTTGGCCGATGTTAATGTTGCATGGTCCGGTTGAATAGCGTCGCTATAACCAGCCACTCCCTCCACTACAATCGATGCGATTCTTCCGCGACCGGTGGGAATAATAACGATATAAAAAAACTCACAATCAATAGTGAGAAAAAAACTCCACTGGTATCAAACACTACGGAAGAGCAACACGTCCGACTGTGACGAGTGATCGGTGAGGAATGAAACGACGGTTCTTTTACTACGAGTAACAATGAAATTTTGGAAACAATGATGAAAACACTTTATCCGTGTTCTATAGTTGTTTCAACTGAAGACCACGATGCAACTGTATCACAAACTGATGGCAATGAAATAAACAGATATATTCATGAAAATCATTATGCAACTGGGCTAGAAGGTGTCAGGAGTGATACAAGCTTTCTGGCTCATGAAATTATTACAGAACAAAAGGTTAAATGGGCGATAGATTCCTTTGAACCCGGGTAGGGGATGGAATTTTTCCTGTACTACTGCAGAACGATAAAAGAATCTTTTTTTTATCTAGTTCATTTATTTGGGGCTCAATCGCGTATAACGCTTTACGGAGCCGAAGATCTCTTTTTGCACTTAATAATATACTATGTAAAAGATAATAACTTTTCAATCATGTTTGTTAGTGATGGGTGGATGCCAGGGTACCCGTGGCAGCTCGAGGTTAGAAGGTCACACTTTACAGGATGGACAGGGTGAGGACTGGACCGAAGCTTTACTGCAGCTCATCCGGGTGCTAATCGCATTTTGCTAACGTGTTCGGTGCCTTGTGGTGTTGGTACCAGCTTGTTGAAGGGCTTGGTTTTCGGATGACCAGGAGCAGCTCGGTAACACGAGGAGGACAAAACAGAGAAAAAAAAACTGGAGAAGAAAACACAAGCGAATTAAACTTTTATATCAGATGAGCGGAGAGCAACACGAGGAGGACAAAACAAAGAAAAAAACTGGAAAAGCAAACACTAGCGAATTAAACTCTTATACCAGATGAGCGGAGAAATTCATAAATGGATTGCATATAGGGGAGATCGGCGGTTCCCAACACATGCCTTACTGGAACAAAGGGTTGTCTACCTCGGGCCTCAAGGGTATCCAATAGTTGCGCTTTGGAGGCGTCATTATCCGGGCATTGCCAAACTACGTGGTCGATGTCATCATAACCGTAACCGCACTTAGTGCAAATATTGTTGAGCGCGAGCTTTATTTTATGCAAGTGTGCGCCTAGTGAGTAGTGGTTTGACATAAGTCTTGACATTACGCGAATAAAGTCTCGACCTACGTTCAAACCGTAATGCCACGCTCGCAAAGAAACTTTAGGAATAATCGAATGTAACCACCGTCCCAGTTTGTCATCTCGCCAATCATGTTGCCAACTTTGAAGAGAACTCTGGCGAACTAAATGGAAAAAATCATCATGTGAAATTCTTCTATCATAGATCTCGCCTTCCTGTGCGCCCACCTTTGCGAGAGAATCCGCCTTCTCATTGCCATAAATTGAGCAATGAGAGGGGACCCATACAAAGGTAATCTTGTATGATCTTTCGACCAGTGCACACATCTGCTCTCTTATTTTTGTAAGAAAGTAAGATGCATGCCTTACAGGTTTCATTTACCGGAGTGCCTCAATAGAACTAAGACTATCCGAGAAGATGAAGAAATGGTCTACGGGCATGTTGGAAATCATCCCCAAAGCGAAGTTGATTGCTGCTAGCTCAGCAACATAAACAGAACAAGGTTCTTGAAGTTTTCAGAAGGCGGTGGAATTTTCATTGAAAACACCGAAGCCAGGAGACCCATTGATGCGGGACCCATCAGTGAAGAATCTCTTACAGGAATTGACATTTTGGTACTTTTCGTTAAAAATGCCAGGAATAGATATACACCGAAGTTGATCTGGTATTCCCTGAACAGCTTGTTTCATGGACAGATCGTATTTATTTCATTGTTGAAGTGTACACGAGGAGGATTATAACCTGGAAGGCTTATATCAGATGACATGTAGAAAAGATAGATTCTCATGAATTTTGACTGCGTGTTCAGACTGAGCATTTCTTCGAAGTTTTCAATAACAAGTGTGTTGCTCACTCCACACTTGATAAAAGTAACCTTAGCGAGAGCTCCCAGAAGCGGCATTATGCGTTGAGTGCATACAGCCGAGAGCAATACGCAAACAACGGTATTGAATTCGTTCCAGCTTTATTAGGTGACAGTTTGCTGCTGAGTGGAAGCAGAAAGAGCCCATACTCAATAACAGAGAGAATAGTCGTTTTGTAAAGTTTTATGAGGTCTTCCGGGTGAGCACCCCGCCATGTACCGGTAATTGTGCGTAGAAAATTGATCCTTTGTTGACATTTTTGCACCAAATACTTGATTTGGGTACCCCAAGTGCCTTTTGAATCAAACCAGACCCCAAGTAAAGAAATCTTAACACCCATTTTAACCCTTTAGCGCGCGCGCTGTTGTAAAAAGTACAACACCACCAAAAAACCTCGCTTTTGGTGTACAGCACGGGCGCGGTGCAGTTTCGGTTGCTTGATGGCGCGCGTCCTGGAAGGTTAACTAAATTGTTCAGATTTTGAGGTAAGCTTATCATTAAGTTATATCCCTACAGGTTGGCGAGAAGGGCGAGTCACTTTTATTCCAAAGGCAAATAAGAAGGATAAATCATCACCAAAATCCTTCAGACCCATAAGTCTACCGTCCGTTAGCACATTAAATCGTCATAGGGTAAGTGTACCAATTATGGCTATAGTACCATTCACCTAGTTGATTTTCATCCTTCAACGATGTGAATCAAAAAGAAAAAAAATGTGAACAACAGATTCCTTTCACAAAAGATGGCCGCACTCATTTAAACTCAACATTTTGCTCAAATCATGATAGAAAAACATCATTTTTCTTAAAATTTCGGCTTCCTTGCACCCTTTTTCGCCATAGTGTACCAGTTATGGCTACCCCCATAAGGAATGCATGCGAATAGTGCGAAAAGGAACCGAAATTTAAAAAAATGTAACCATAACTGGTACAGGGTTCCTATCATTGGCACACTCTATAATAAATACTAAAAGTAGTTTTCTATATTTTTCCTGTGAAGTATGGAAACCAAGCTGTCTTTTAACATATTGATGACATTCGTTCGTCTTCTCGTTATTTTTGTATAAATAGCTTTCCTTAGGTAGTGCCATAATTGGTACACGCACCCTATTTAATAAAAAGCCCTTTAAGCAAAAATCAATTTGCATATCAAGAGGGCAAATCTTCGGTAACGGCACTTTATAAGCTGGTTACAAAACTAGAAAAATCTTTTGCAGCACTTGCTGCGTTTCTTGGCATTGAAGGAGCGTTTGATTACACATCTCTCGCGTTTAGTATCATACAGGCGTATCTACAATGATCGATTTCTCTTCGTCGATTTTCTCTTCTCTTCTTCTCTTATTCCGGAAAATACGACCAATATTCGGATGATCTCTCGGTGTATTTCGGTGAAGGACAACTAGGACTAGCATCTAAAACAACAAAAACAATCAAAAATGATTTGCAGGCCGAGTTATCAGCCGAAGAGAAAATCGATTACGAGAAATCGATCATTGTAGATACGCCCGTATGATACTAAGCGCGAGATCTTATAATTCAATGTAGAATGTTATGTCAAAGCGTGGCCTCAACGAAAGTATTGTTGATTGGATAGGGAAGATGTTATCAAAAAGAGAGATATCGTCAAACCTTGGCAGCTCATCTATAGTGGTTTCGCAGCGCGGTGTCACGAACACTAATGCAAACCTACTGGTTGAAAATATGCCCATTTGATTTTTCTGGGAACAGCTGATCTTTGTTTACTATTTTCAACCAGTAACTCAAAAGGTGTTTGTGTAATGCAGCGTGTACGTACACGCAACACCACTAAAAGCAGAAACCACTATTAGTGTTAGAGCAGTTAAAGGGTGCCCTCAAGGAGGCGTGCTATCACCTCTATTGTAGTCTTTGATAGTTGATGATCTTCTCAAAAAACTGGAAGCAGAGGGCTTTTAAATAATTGGCTTCGCTGATAATATTGTTATATTTGTCCGTGGTAAATATGACTATCACTAACAGAATAAAAATTTCCCTAAATTTAGTCTCTGCGTGGTGCGATAAAAAAGGCTTAAATTTAAATCCTTCAAAAACCACGATCGTGCCGTTTACACGAAGAAGTAAATTTTCAATAAACAATATACACTTGAAAGGAACTCATTTGGAACTTTCAGATAGAGTCAAGTATCTTGGAATACATCTTGACAGCAAACTAAACTGGAATTGGCATCTTGGACAGGTGGTTGCCAAAACTACAAGATGCTCTATGGATTACCAGAAAAAACTTTTTGTAAGAAATGAGGATTGAAGCCGAAGATGATCTTATGGATTTATTCGGCAGTTGTAAGACCCAGAGTTACTTATGCGTCGCTAGTCGGGTGGCCAAAAACTAATGAAAGGCCAGCTCAAAAGAAGCTGGAAAAATTTCAAAGATTAGCTTCTGTTTCAATTACTGGAGCAATGCGAAGTACACCATCAAAAGCGCTAGGCACTTTACTTACTTACTTCCATTGCATCAATTTGTTCAATTAGAAGCTGCAAAGAGTGCTATAAAGGTCAAAAGAACTACAAACCTCTTTGAAGGTGACCGAAAAGGGCATCTAAGTATTCTAAAAACAATCAATATCGGCTCTTTCATCACAGACAATGGTGATTGGATGGACACAAAGCACAATTTTAAACGCTCTTTTAAAGTGATTAATCCTGGGCGAAACCTGTGGAAAAATGGGGGCCCAGAACTACACCCAGGATCGATCGTGTTTTACACTGACGGTTCGAAACTGAATGACCAAGTTGGTGCAGGTGTGACTGGCCCCTGGATTAATTTATCAATACCTATGGGCAAATGGACAACTGTTTTTTTAAGCTGAAATTCATGCAATTTTAGAATGTAGTAGTATTTGCTTACGTAGAAATTACAGATATTCAAATATTTGCATTATGTCTGATAGCCAAGCGGCTCTAAATGCTTCAAAATCAGCTACATGCACCTCTAAACATGTTTGGGAATGTATTAATTCACTTCAACAATAAGCACGCCGTAATCAGGTGAAGCCGTTTTGGGTTCCAGGGCACTGTGGAATTGATGGAAACAAACAAGCCGATATGCTAGCAAGACTAGGTTCGTCTCACCAGAACGTCTCACCGGAACGTTTTCTCAGAATGGAGTTTAAAACATGGGAACATGAGAAAATAAAATCCAACTGGGAAAACTCCACTTTTGCGAGACAGTCCAAACGTTTTAGAAAAACACATTTTGTAAATACTCGCAAAATCTTAGAGCTTTCAAAAAGCGATCTAAGTACTTTTACAGGCCTTCTAACAGGCCATTGTCCAAGTCGTTATCATCTGAAGCTAATTGGAAAACTTCAGGATGACGTATGTCGCTTTTGCGACATAGATAAAGAAAACTCGGAGCATTTGTTGTACCGTTGCCTGGTAATTTCTGCTAAAAGAATTAAGCTCTTCGACAAGGGGCTTATAGAACCCCTTGATTCATGGAGAACAAACCCCAATACGGTAGTACAGTCGCACGAACTGTCGCACCGTGTTGGGATCAGGCTTACAGTCAAGGTTCGATTATTGATAACACCAACAGTAATACGTCAACTTGATATAGCTAAATAAACCTGACTTAGATACTCAACAAGGAATAAAAAAAAGGTCAAAATATCGCTAAGTGATCCACGACTGTGTACCCACGGTACTCCAATTCATGTAAATCTGATAGATAATAGGAACGCAGTGATGCGTAAAAGATTCCTTATCCTTCCAATTAGCCGGGTTGAGAAGAGTGGAAGCTCTGTTGCCATTGTCGTAGCCAGCTTTTTCTTTTTTTCTTGAATATCAGAGCAGGGAAAATCAACGAGTCATTAGCTTCCAAGACACGGTTGGACTTAGCTTTCAAGCTTTCAGCCATTTTACGAAACGACAACAATGTTGATGATGGTATTGATTTTCACGGGTTTAGGACGCAAGCTCCTTCATAAACTTGGCTCGTAAAATGGACTATATAAGGTATTAGGTTAAGAAAAAATATGGAAAGCGATGACATAACATAACAAATAATTTTGTAGGAAACAACTGTTCTTGTGATTTTTATAATGAATGCATACCACCAATTTCTAGAGCTGTATAATAATTCAAAAATTATGGAATAACAAAGTAATATATTTTTGTACATTTAAATTTAAATAGCACAAAATAGTTATTTATGTAACAAATTGTAAAATGATGATTTTTTCAGCACGAGTCGTACATTTATCTAACGAGGCATGCCGAGTTGCGTCGTCATCGAGCGTTGTTTTTTCTGCTAATGCTTCTAACTCTACGCACGGTGAAGGTGATACGTTCCTGAAATCTTGCAAAAATATATTGTTTTAGATTTATATTGTACATTTTTTGATAGTTCAATTATGTAGTAGTAAAACTTGTTCTTCAGATTTGCTACTAAATTAACAAATACCGTTTCAACACCAACTCTGCTTAAATACTTCCAATGGTTATTGGAATAAAAATGTTATGTATAAGAGCTCAGTTTACTCTTTTCGTGGTATTGATATAAGATGAGATATTACCTTCTGCTCGGGGACTGTGCTCTTCTGGAAGAAGAACAACAGCTCCTGGAGAGCAGAATTCAAAAATCATCAGAAGATTTAATTTAACTACAAAAACATACATAGCCCTACAAATTTGGTATTTTAAATATACTCTTTTGAATGACATCTGTAAACCGTACAAGTGCTCGTAGAACACTACACTAATTTTCATAGTAGATGAATCTGATATCCATGCACATAACAGATTATTAACCTGTATCCTTCTTTCTTACCTCCAATATTGCCCGTCAAACGCCAATCTAAATTACACAACCACCGTGTACGTCACATAAATCAAAATTTATTCCCTGCTAGGTACCAGCTAAATCCAATTATGGGGCAAAGGCAAAAAAAATGCGCACTCCCTACCACACTACCACAGGCTGGCTGTCACATGGATCGACCATGTCTGGCTCACGGTTTGTCCCTGTTGGTATCTAAGCCTTCCCATCGCCGTGTACGGATAACAACAGTCGGGTCGGGTGTCCTCCTGACAACGTGGTTTTGGGTTTTCCTCCGCACTTGTTTTAGTCGGTTTATCGCAACGTTTTCTCCGCATGCACAGGATGTATGACGGAAAAATGGAAATGTTTAATTTACCAAGTTTGAGAAAGTATTGAAATTGTTTATATGAATGCAAAATTACCTTTATAACCATTATTAACCCTAGTAGGGTGTTGGGGTCAATATGATCCAGACTGATAGGCTAAACGTGCACTACCCCATCGTGGTGCCAAATTTCTAACATCTTGAGAGGGGTTTTATATTTTTCACCAATAATTCTAGTTAGAAATAACAACTTGTTTTTTCTTTATCCTTGACCTAATGTAAACTAGTAACCAAAAGGTTATTGTAAACAATAAAACAACAAATAACAAATTTTTATTTAATCAAGTTGAGAAATGAATCAGAAATTAATCCAAGTATTACCGACTGTGAACATTCTAAGTTACACCAAATATTCATAGAACTTTCACGAACACAGTAGAAATTCCCACATAACATAAATAAGATGTTGAAAACATTTATAATTTCCATACTTTTTCGAGAGCATGCTGTAGCTCTACCCCCTACGACTCATCCACGTGCATAAACTAATATTTCTATTTACCTTACCAACCAACAACGAGTGTCGCCCTCGTCTTCTGCTATCGGAACGCTCCGGTAGTGCCTACTCGGAACGATACGGCTGCAAATAATTTACAATCGAATATAGGCCCCACACAGCCGAACAACCCGTGGTGAATCCCCGACAGCAGGTGGAAACCAGGAATTTGAAAACATTTTCCAAAACGTGATCTGTCATCGCTGATGAGTGTTCCTGGGTTGGAAAAAAATTCCAGCCGCAACTGTGGTAATCGGTTTCCTTACAACATTGTATACAGCGACAAAGAAAGAAGGACAATATGCCTTCGGGCGGAAGGAAGTGGAAATCTCACGTTGCACTGCAGTAGTTTTTTTTTCTTCTCGTCAGGTGGGCCTACTTTCCTCCATGTCGTTGGACGGTTGCTTGTGAATCTTCTGAAATATCCCCTGCAGTGGTTGTCTGCACTGTGCGGTTTGCATGAGGCAAAGTCCACCGCACTCTGATAGTAGTTGGGTTTGTCATGTGCCATCACCAACCACGAATCGGATAAGGATTACTAACTTTTATATTTTTTTTCCTGTTTGCGATCGGCAGCAACAGCAGCAATGCAGTACAGCAACGTGAGGTCCGATTGAAATATGATTACCTAATGGGGCACTTCCCTGTTCGTGCTTTGAGGACATGTGACAAGCTCACTTGGTGGTCGAGTCGGTTGAGTTGACAAGATCATGTTGGATTGAAAAAGTGGTTTTAAGGATATCTACGGTGTATTATATTAATGAATCAGAAAGCAAATCTAACAAATCTTTCAAAAGAGTCAGGTTAAAAGCATATCAATACAGATTCGAGTAGGGTAAAAATATATAGTTTGGATAGGCACAGTGCTGTATGTTTTGTTTTGAAGAGCTAATTAGAAGAAATTCATCTGAATAACAACTATTGTATTAACCCTCCTTTGGCATTAGGATCACTTTTGACCCAAACCGTACACTACGTCAGCGAGCTACTGCCAACGTGATGCAAAAGATAGGTTAATCCAGACCTGCTTTACTGACTAACGTTGAAACAATTAAGTATTCAACGACTAAGCTCCTAAAAATGAACTAGTCGAACAAAAAAAAAGTATTCATCCCAAAATTAAAGAAAGTGTAGGATGTAGCACTAACACGCCTAAAAAGTGGAGGTATGCAAAACGACATACACTCCACAGTTAATAGAATATGCATTTCAAAATTGTGGGCTGCAAAACGGTCATTGGCGTAGCTAGGGGGGGGTTCCAGGGGTGCCTGGCACCCCCTGGAACAAATTTGGCACCCCTTAGAATTTTTCCTTGACAGGCACCTAAAATTAAAAACTTCAGACAATAGTTCAAATACATACCTGGAATTACTTAATCTGTTGAACGTTTTAGCGTTTTTGGATATTGGTAAGAACAATGAACAGACTTTTCCATGGATTCCCTCCAGAAATACCTCTAACTACATTTATTTATACAGTAATTTTCCTAGGCCTCCTTTATGGATTTTTTCGAAATTTTTCAATAAATCTCTCTTAGGATTCTGCTTCCTGATGGTGTTGTACATACAAGCAATTTCTGCAGAGATTGATCCAGCAATTTCTCCGGTGATTCTTCCAGGAACTCCTTCGGAGATTTTATTCAGGGATTCTTCCAGAAATTTCTCATGGAATTCTTCCAGGAGGTTAAACTGGCCTTCCTCCGGGAATTGTGGCTAGGATAGCTTAAGTAACTCCTACTGAGAATCTTCCAGCAATTTATCTTAAAACCTGGTACCCTGGTACCTTCAGGAATTCTACTAGGGAACTTCTGAAAATTCTTCCGGAAAATCTCCCTGGAATTTATCAAAAAATCCCTTCGGTGATTCTTCCAGAGATTTCTTCAAGGATTTATCCTCTAGAAATTCCACAGGGGATTTCTCCAAAAACTTCTATTGACCCTCTTCCAAGAATTCCAACTGAAATTCTTCAGGCAATTCCCTTTAGAACTTATTCAGAAATAATTCTAGGGATTACTCCTGGTATTCCTCCAGAAATTCATCCTGCGATTCCATTAGGGATTCCTCCAGTATACTTGTTATACCAATTATTTCAAGAAGAACTGTAGGCATTCCTCCAGGCATTTGTTAGAGGAACTTCTCTTAGGATACCTTCGACATACCTGATTCAAGGATTTCTCTAGAAATTACTTCTATGATACCTCCCAGAATTCTAGAAATTGATCCAGATATTTCAGCTGGGATTCCTCAAGCAATTCCTATGGTTTTTCCAGCTATTCTTCCTTCAAAAATTCTAACTTTAGTACTTCAGAAATTATGCTACGGATTCTTCTAGAGCTTTCTCCTGGCTTTTTTTGCTGGGATTTTACCAGGTAATCTTCCTGGAATTCTTGCAGAAATTCTTTTGGTTGTTTTACCAGGAATTTCTCCAAGGACTGAACCAAGAATTCCTCTAGAGATCTTATCAGAAAATTCCTTCAGAAATTCCTCATGTAATTCCTCCAAAAACTCCTTTTGGCCTTCCTCAGAGAATACCTCAAATCCTCCTGCGGTTCTTCCAGAAATTCCTCCAGAAGTTCTTACTATGATATGTCCAGAAATTCTTCTAGTTATTCCTATATGAATTGATCCTAATAAATAATAATGGCTGGGATTCTTCCGAGAAATCTACCTGAGATTCCTTCAGAAATTCCTCCTGCGATTCCTTCAGGGCCTTCTTTACATATTCTTCCAGAATACCTCTAACGGTTCTTGCAGGGACTGCTCTAAGTATTTCAAGGATCTTTTTTCTTTAGATTACCCCAGGTATTCCTGATGGGGTTTCTCTAGAAATTCCTGTATAGTTTACTCCAGCAATTCCTCCTAGGATTTTTGCTGTCATTTCTACATTGATACATCCCAGAATCCTTCTAAGAATACCTCCTGAGATTTTTCAGAAGCTCTCTGGTGGTTCCTCCAGGAATTTTTATCCAAGATATTTTATCCGAGGATTATCGCATAATTTTCTCATGGATTTTCTCCAGGAACTCCCCTTGGCCTTCCTCCAGGAATTTCAGCTGGATTTCTAAAGCTATTTTTGCTAGGTCTTCTCCAGAAGTTCTTACTGTGATACCTTCAAGAATCCCTCTAGGAATTCTTCTAGGAAGTTTTCATAGGATACTTCCAGAAATGCCTTTGATTTTTTTCAGGAATTTTTCTAAAGACTCGTTCAAGAATTCCTATAGAGTTTTAATCATGGATTACTCTAGAAGTTAGTCATGGTATTACTTCTGGAACTCCGCTTGGCCTTCGTCAAAGGATTCCGGCTGAAGGAATCCCAATGGAAATCTCTGCGGGAATTCCTGAAAGAATTTCGAGAATAGTTGGAATTCCCAGAGAAATCCTAGAAGGTATTACTAGACAAATCTCTAGTAAAATCCTATAACAAATGAACGGGAAAAACTAATTGATTAGAAAGGCACCGAATGTTTTTAATCGACAAATTGAGAGATGAATTTGTGGAAAAAAAATCGCGTTCTGGTGGGATTCGAACCATCGACTCCGTATTCGCTAGACCACAGTATGACCATTTTTGAGGGTTCCTTCGGCATGGTTGTTTTTTTTTAATTTCTGCGGTATTTTTTAATAAGCAATTATATTGGATTTTTTTTTCATAACTTCAATGGCTAATCCTTTGAAATTATTCCAGCAATTTATTTTTTAGTTTGTTTTGCAATTTTCTCGTGATTACTTTTGTTATTCTCTATGATTCAATTGAATTTATATATTTTGCTTCTGAAAATTACTGGACTGGAAATTCAGAAATTCTCAACTGGACTTGCTCAGAGAAAATCCTATGAAATTTACGAAAACCTTCCTGGCAAATTCCCAAAGCAATTGCCGGAAAAAAAATCCTTCAAAATTACTTTTGAATTTTCAAAATATTTGCCAAAAGAATTCATATAAAAATTACCAGAGGAATTCCGGAAGAATATATTTAGGCTTTTTAAAGAAATTGGCCAAATCCAATCTCAAAATAAACTGCCGAAATATTTTCTATAAATTTCCACTAACATTCACATAAAAAAATCGAAGAAATTCTCAAAGAATTTTCCTAAATCATCGAAAGAATTTTTGAAAAAAAAATTAGAAGAATTCCAAAAATAAATGGCCGTACAATCAACGTGACAAAATTTTTAAAGAACCGCCAAAGATTTCATTTTTAAAAGAATTCTCTAAGAAATTTGGCCAATCGATTTCCAAATGAATTACCGAAGATATTCCCAAAGTAATAATCGAAGTTTCCAAAATTTCCAAAGGAATTGCTGATGAAATTCCTTCGAAATTCCTTCTATAAATCACTTCTATAATATTAGTCATAATTCTTTAGATATTTTCTTCAGTAATTATGTAAGGAATTCCTGCAGCAGATGAATTCGGAATATCTTCGGCAATTCAGATGTTACTTGCATTGACAAATTTATTTAATAAATTTGGAATTGGCGAGTGAATGCTGAATAGCATAGATAATGAAAGTCCAAAAAATCGACAAAAAAAAAATAGAATGACTTGCCGAAGACATTTCTTAAAAAAAACGTGAGGAAGTTCCCAGAGTCATTGTCGAATAAATTACCAAAGGCTTCACTAAAAAAATATCCAAAGGAATTGCCTGAAGAGTAATTGGAGAATTTAAAAAAGCAATTATCAATAGAATTGCTAACATTAACAAAACAATGCTTGAAACACTACTAAAAAATTGGCGAAGAAACTCCCGCGAAAACATTTTCAATAAAAAAAAAAAAAGCCAAATAAACTTCTAACGAAATTACCAAAGAACTTTCCAAAGTCATTGCCTATGAAATTTTCAAAACATGCGTGAATGGTGCTTAGTATCAAATTCCAAACATATTACCAAATAAATTCTTATTAAAATTGCTGAAGGAGATCCGAAGATATTTCTGAAGAAATTTGCAAATCCAAAGATTACTGAGAGATTTCCAAAAGATGTCTCATTTGAAATAAATTGCAAAACAATTTCCAAATGAATTGGGTTTTTGAATTTCGAAAAAAATTTTGATTTTACATTTTTATACGAAAGAGCACCTTTTTCAGAGCCACTATGATTTTTTCCAGATTTTTAGAACTTTATGTTGGTATTTAAAATCAATTTCAAAGAGATTTTTTGAAATCACCTTTTGACAGCTGGGCAACTGTTTGACAGCTCCGCCCAGTACAAAATGCGACGAGGGGTGATTCGACCAATCGCTCCCATACAAGCTTCAAATTGATTTTTAAATCAGTTCCCGGGCTCCAAAATTCATAAAAAGTTGGATTTTCGCTCAGTTTAGCATGTAGATTCAGAATGTGGAATTATCTCAACACCGCTAAAGAAGCCAATTGCCGGGAATATTCCCTGAGGAATTACCAAAAGAATGTTTTGCCGAGAACACAAATTTCTTGTCTTATGAGTATAAACCAGAATCAATTGTCCTAATGTATGAAGCTGAAATTTTTACTGATTACTAAATTGTTGGTTTTACGTAAGTCAAATTTTTTGTTTTATACACGGAATGGTTCACCAGATATATTTATCAATCCAGTCAAAATCGGAGATTGGTGCGAGCATCAGAATTCCGAAGAGAAAAATCGAATTTCGATCGTACCAAATTCCTGCTTTCAACTGGATTCATAATATGTTCGTGAAGCTTCAGAACGAAACTCAGGATAATCGAGTCGAAATTTTGTAGTTTTTTGAATCATACTCACAATTTTTCTGTAAAAGTAACTGCATGTCCACGTGATAGTGTTCGACCAATGAAACAAAAAACGCTGTCGCCATAAATGTTTTGGTCGGTTTGAATGCAAGTCGGTTTTGGTTTAAAAATGCAAATATGTATCCTGATTTTGCAATTTTAAGTAATTAAACTCTTACAATTGTTCTTGAAAACTATTTCTATAAGGGTTGATATTATGCAATAAAACAAAAAGGAAGTCACGATGAATACAAGTACACGCGAATTTGTGGATATTTTATAGTTTCCGAGATTTACACTTCTAATAATTGCTCTGAAAATGTATTCTTACGGACCTAATTGTTTTCAATCCACAAAACAAAGAGGTTGTCGCGATGATTGTTAAGTTCAAACTGAAAATGCAAATTCCATGTATTATACTCAATCAAGTATTCAAACCTAACATGGCAGAGAAAGTGTTAAGTCAGTACAGCGCGTTTAAATTTACGGGCTAATTTTTCTCTCGTCGCAGTATATCATTACACTGAGAAATTGATGGTGGATCGGTATTTCCCTTAACAAAAAAAAACGAAACAACCTGGAAGCACATAACATAAGTGGAACTCTGGCTCAAAAAGTTGATGCCTTTCCGAGTTCGTACGCTGGTATACAGGGCATCGAAATGTCAAATGCATTATAACATTATTGCCATACTATTTTTCAGCATGTATACCATTTTTCATTGCTGTGAAGTAAAACAAAGACCTCATAGATCTAGACTGGCAGCACGTGGAAATCTAAAATAGGACATAAATTGTAATAAAACTTTGTGAACTCAAGTCGAAAGTACGTTTTATGACTTTAAATATAAAGGGAGATCGATATGTGGAACGTGGATGTGTTATTTCGAAGATTTCAATGAATTTATGACAACATGAATATGTGGATTTCCAGCATCTAGTTTTGCACATATCTCAGATGCCAATCTTCGTTCCTGTATTCTTTGCCAAAACTGGAATACTGGTTGGATCAGATGTTTTATGTTTACCAAAATAAGTAACAGTTCGACGCCTTTTATGAAAGATATAACAGTTTCGCGTGCTGGAAAAGGATACAACTTTTTCCTTCGCTCTGACCATGGAGTTCCACTTATGTTATGTGGTTGTGTGTTTAGCTGAGACTGCAGCCTGGGCACTTTTGTCCTTCTGACTTCAGCTAGATTGAGAAGGTACGACCCGAGCGTCTGTTCACCAAGGAGGTGCGGCTCAAACAGCGTCTGTTCTGGTATCTAGCGGCTGAGTAAGAAACGCTGCACCACTCCCAGCTAGATCCAAGGTGGTAGCCCCATCAGCGTGGTCGTCCCAGTGTTGGTTGGGACGTTAAACAGAACTGGCACGATGGCCCTCCGGCGAGACAGGAGTGTTGGCGTACGCCCAATAAGCCACCCGTAAAAATCCCCATTGCGAATAACATAGGAGAAAATACGACTCGATACAATCGGCAAAGATCCACGCGACGAAATAGGGACTACGATTGGAAACATGGAACATGGAATTGCAAGTCACTAGGTTTCGCAGGATGTGACAGGTTAATTTACGACGAACTACATCCCCGCAACATCGACATCGTGGCATTGCAGGAACTTTGTTGGATTGGACAGAAAGTGTGGAAAAGCGGGCATCGAGCGGCTACCTTCTACCAAAGCTGTGTCACCACCGACAAACCGACGTGCCAGCTTGTACCACTTTTCCAATTTTTCTTGGCAAATAAGTTCTCCTTTTAATGACTAGCTCCATCTGCTCGATGATTTACACAGCTTCCTCTTAATGTATGCGTGAGTGCAGAAGCTTTACCTTGTTAAATTATTTTACTCATTTCGAAGTAATAACCTTGATTCAATGTTTTACGCAATAATAAGAAATTTTGTTTTAAACGTTGAAATGCAATTTCATCCGCTGAATGTTTTTATGTATGGTATATTTTATTTAGAACTTCTTGGTTATTTTGCTGCATATCGAAGGATTTCTTTGAATAGCTTCATTGCATGGTTGATTGATTCTTCTATTGATGGCATTGAAATAAGAGTGTATATGATGTTTACATCGATCAGCTGGACGTTTTTGCGCTGTTGTATGACAACTCCTTCAAGGTTTCTTTAGTCAAAAGACGAAAATGACAGAACGAGTAACGATTTTCAAGCGGTTTGAGATTTAAGTTTCTTGCCAATCTTGGAAACAGAGTGTCACGTCGGTTTGTCGGTGGTGTCACCACCAATGAACTGGGAACAGGATATATAGTGTTGGGCAAGATGCGACAACGTGTGGTCGGGTGGCAGCCGATCAACGCAAGGATGTGCATGTTAAGAGTTAAGGGCCGTTTCTTCAACTACAGTATCATCAACGTCCACTGCCCACACGAAGGGAGACCTGATGACGAGAAAGAAGCGTTCTACGCGCAGTTAGAGCAAACATACGATGGTTGCTCGCTGCGTGACGTGAAAATCGTTGTCGGCGACATGAACGCGCAGGTAGGAAGGGAGGAAATGAACAGACCAGTAATCGGGCGAAACAGCCTGCACGCCGTATCGAATGATAACGGCCAGCGATGCGTAAACTTTGCAGCCTCCCGTGGTAAGGTACACCGGGGCAAGTTGAAACGGGTGGGGCAAGATGAAACAGCGGGTTAACATGATGTTTTCAGATAATGACAAACAATTGGATTGCCATAAAACATAGTTTTTGATTCAAACAATCTTGTAGCGAAGGATAAATTTCCAAGTTGTATTGAAATCTATTTCAAAACTTCGCGTTTCATCTTGCCCCACCCGTTTCAACTTGCCCCGGTGTACCTTATGGTAGTCCGAAGCACCTTCTTCCCCCGCAAAGACATCCACAAAGCCACCTGGAGATCACCCGACCATCAAACAGAAAACCAAATCGACCACGTTCTAATCAACGGTAAATTCTTCTCGGATATAACCAACGTCCGCACATACCGCAGTGCGAATATAGATTCGGATCACTACTTAGTCGCTGTATGCATGCGCTCAAAACTTTCGACAGTTATCACCACGCGTCGAAGTCGAACGCCGCGGCTCAACATCGAGAAACTTCGTAACGTAGAAGTGGCTCAAGACTACGCGCAGCAGTTAGCAGTGGCCCTACAAACGGAAGAGCAGCTTGGCGCAGCAGCACTTGAAGATGGCTGGAGGGACATTCGATCCGCCATAGGTACTACCTCGTCTACAGCACTAGGCTTCGCGACTCCGAATCACAGAAACGACTGGTACGACGGCGAATGTGAACAGTTGAAAAACCAGATGAATGCAGGATGGGTGAGAATGCTGCAACACCGTACGAGGCGCGGAACAGGCAGAACTCAGTCTTCCGGATGAAGAAGCGCCAGCAGGAAGAACGAGATCGCGAAGCGATGGAAGAGCTGTACCGCGCTAAGGAAACACGAAAGTTCTACGAGAAGCTGAACCGCTCGCGCAGAGGCTTTGTGCCACAAGCCGACATGTGCCGAGATAATCACGGGAATATTCTCACGAGCGAGCGTGAGGATCGCAGCATTAGGATGAGCACCACAATGGCGACGTTGCAAGCACCGAAGGTGGCGCGGTAACAGATCTAGGAGTACGTGCGCAGGACGAAAGATTTCCAGCCCCTAACCTCCAAGAGATTGAAAAAGAGGTTAGCCGGTTGAAAAACAACAAAGCCGCTGGAGCAGATAAACTACCAACATGATGGAGAAGCACTGGTGAGAGCACTACACTGGGTCATTACCAAGATTTGGGAGGAGTGGATGGAAATTATGGTGTGTCCCATCTATAAACAAAAAAGGCGACAAGTTGGATTGCAGGAGCTATCGCGCGATCACACTACTGAGCGCTGCCTACAAGATACTCTCTCAAATTTTATGCCGCCGTCTATCACCGATTCGTCGGGCAATGTCAGGCTGGATTCACGGATAAACGCGCTACAATGGACCAGGTGTTCGCCATCCGCCAGGTGTTGCAGAAATGCCGCGAATACAACGTGCCCACACATCACTTGTGTATCGATTTCAAATCGGCGTATAATACAATCGATCGAGAACAGCTATGGCAGATTATGCACGAATACGGATTCCCGGATAAACTGATACGATTAATCAAGACTATGATGGATCGAGTGACGTTTGTACTTCGAGTATCAAGGACACTCGCGAGTCCCTTCGAATCTCGCAGAGGGTTACGGCAAGGTGATGGTCTTTCGTGCTTGATGTTCAACATTGCGTTAGAAGGTGTAATAAGGAGAGCGGGGATAAACAGGAGTGGAACAATTTTCACGAAGTCGGTTCAGCTGCTTGGTTTCGATATTGATATTATAGCTCGTAAATTTGAGACGATGGCGGAAACGTGCATCCGACTAAAGAGTGGAGCTAGGCAAATTGGATTAGTCGTTAATGTGTCAAAGACAAAGTACATGATGGCAAAGGGCTCCAGGGAGGAATCACCGTGCCTGCCACCCCGAAATTATATCGACGGTGATGAAATCTAGGCGGTTGAAGGATACGTGTATTTTTTCTACACCGTGCTTTTTAAATGGGCGCTGGGTACCCGGGTACCCTGTCGGCCACATAAGGGTTAAGAAGCTAATCTCTTAACATTGATCTATAACGCTTAAGGTAGATTGGTTCATGTTTTCTTAGATTGTTATGTTTCAAGGAAAATTAATTCTTTTGGTATTTACAAACAGTAATGATCCTATCACATTCAGCAATAATTTTATGATATATAATAATATAATGATTTTATGAGTTTGGCCATTTTAGCCAACATTGGCATTTTGGACTTTGCTCCCCTACTTGATGCTTCATCGCACTCTTCATCGTACTACCGGATAGAAAAGGAGACGCGTGGTACCTTTTAAGTTAATGGCAGTGCGTAACCGCACTGACTACAACAGCATGCGGTTCTCGGAACGGAATCTCGGGAATGACTGAATGCACTTTAGTTTGATTACATCTTTAGTAAACAATTTTAATACAATGAAATTTCCTGGTGGATTTTGCATTAAATATCCTGGAATTACACTAGTTTACAGCATTTTTGAACTCGGTAAGCTGATGATCATTTTTGGTGTAGAATCATGCCCTGAGTTCGAAAACGCCAAGGAAAAAAATTACAGTAGAGCGGAAATTTTTTCGACTTTCCATACAAGGTTGATGATTTGAAATCGATTTTTGTTCTATTTTTAAGCAAAGTCGCTCACTTCAAACATCTCATTCTCCGTAATCAATGCTCCGATTGAGCTGAAATTTTTACTGTAACTCGCCTACATATGATATGTCAAATAAACGTCGAGAAAGAATTTTTAGGTTGTTTTTTTGTTATTGAAAAAAATACATTTCTTCAAAAAATTTTGGGAACTTTGCTAAAATTTAAGAAGATCGTCCCTAAAACTCGCCAATATCTTGAATTTCATCAATCTGATGCAAAACCTGTATTCAGATGATCGAATGGTATTGTATTCAGCTTTCAATTAATGGAAAAAGACTTAAAATTGGTGGAACAAAACGCAATATATTTGAATTTTAGTAAATTACATATTTTGAAAAGTTACAAAACTCGATATTGAGCTAAAACTCAAAAACTGTTCTACTTTAAATTTTTTGAAGGTCGGTTTCAAAATCAGCACTAAATTGTGCTTCAAAAATTTTGGTCGTTGACAAAAGTTCACGACTTTCGTTTTATTTTGTAAACTTGTGTTATCAATTTTACTCCCAACATCACTTACCACTGGGCGTCAGGGGGACGGGCCTCTGCGGCTGCTGCTGCTGCTCACTCTCGCTGGCCGCCGTCGACGAGGACGAGTTGTTGTTGCTGGACGGGCTGAGCGGCGGCAGGGCGTTGCCGTGTGAATCGACCATGGTTGCTCGGCTGGATCTCGACGTATTGGACCGGGAAGTGATGCATAGGCCGGCAAGATCGAGTCGCGATCCGGACGACAGGTGTGGTTCCCGCTCACGACGACACTTGTCGTTGTCTAGCTGAACCTGGGCGGGAGAGGAGAGTGAGAGAGAGAGAAAGAGCTCGATTAATGGAAGTGTTGAACAGCGGAGAACATCGCATCGGAAATGATCGCTTGAGCGTGTGGGTGGTGTACAGGGTTGCCTAACGACAGGCGGTGTAGCGTACTTGATCTCTGACATTCGAGCACTTTCGCTTTCGTTTCAAGTCACGTTTCATGTAGTTTCGCTTATGCAAGCTTAAACGATTCAGTAGATGCTAATGAATGACTGTATAGGTATGCTAACAGAAACTTTGTACGATTAAATTAAGCTGTAGCAGATCGGAAGCATCTTGCATACCTACTTACATGTCAATATTTTTTTTTTTAATTTGTTAGTTAGGCCAGGAAGAAGCAGAAATCAATCGCACGAAGTCCTCATATGATAGTCTCGCATTCTAAACAGCGCGATTTCCTCTATCACATTGCACATTATATTGTCTATCCGGTTGGAATCAAGACAGACATTCAATAAAAAAATGACGTTTTCTTGGTCCACAAGTGTCGCAACTGTTTCGCATCTAGTGCGCTGTGTTGCCGACAACAACGGGAAGGATGCGCACTACTTTTGACATGATACAAAAACGTCGCGAGTTGGGTCGCGTCGCGACTTGATTGTGCGACCTCCGGTTTGGTGGCGGCCCGACAATATGTAGCTCCAAAGATAGGCTTCATAGCACATATCCTCATAAGTCAACCATCCAAGTCTGTTCCGATAGAACAAAGTGCAACAGCAGTTGTCTCTATTAGATCCCAACATGGTACTAATCCTACACCCTAGAAGGCATCCGCTAAAACGCTTGTTGATGATTGATTGCTTGTCAGCAAACGCACTTCAAGTGGTGCACTACGTCTTGGAAGCAATTGCGACTTCTGGCTTCTATCAGCACGTGCTACTGCGCGCTGCAACTCCATCAGACAAACAGCAGCGTCGTCAGCTGCTGTTGCAAGTACCAAGAGTTACGCATATTTCTACGAAAGTGGAAATATACTTCCCCATAAAACCGATCGACTCGAGTCGCTAATGGACCGCCACCACGAACGAAAACGAAAATGAATGAATCAATTAAAGCACAATTACACCCCGCTGCAATAGCACTGCTCGTTCATGCCATGTTGCGAGAGGGGCCCCACAGCTTTTCATCGGAAATCAACGGGGTCTAGTCAAGGGGTGGTGTATGATGGGTGGTGTTTGGCTTATTGGTAAATTGTTCGGTTACCGTCCTGCTGGTTGTGACAGCCAGTCTGCCTGCCAGCGGAGTGTGGCGGCGTGTGAATTGTGAAACTGTTTTGTTAATGAAATTGGAATCTTTTCTTTACGATATTTGTTTTCATCCCCACGGTTCATTCATGGTTGTTTTGTGGTTAACCTGCTTACATGGAGATGAATTGAGGTGGAGCGTGGAGAGGAAGTTGTTAATCATGAATGTTTAATTTATGAGTAGACATCGCACCTGATTCGTTATACAAAATCTATCGGGCCAAACATGTTTATGATATGCGGCATTAATCACATATAAGAGTTTTTAATAGCTCATTATATTAGTCACAAATGATCAAAATTTCAATGCATTTGGTTTGTTGAATCCGGAGATATAACAGCTCAAAGTTTGCTATCGGATAATTAAACCTTTCTCAAGGACCTTTATAACTTCATGGAGAATGGCCCGATCTTTTCCAAAATTGGACCACTGATACACAACTAGTTGATGAGCTTAGAGTGAGGTGGGGCAAATGTTCGACCCTAGTTGAAAATTCAATTTTTTTGAAAAAAATCGAAGCAAATAAAAATAAATGAATACCGTGTGGTTATTCTACCATCTATGAGCTAAAATTTTGCTGAACAAAGTTACGTAAACTGTCTTTTCAATTTTGAGTTACAACACCTTTTGTATGTGTGCGTCTTATTCGAACTCTTGCCCCGGGCAAAAGTTCAAATCTAGTGTTTGTGGAATTTCGCTAACCGTAGCACACTATTTTGACACTTTGGTAATAGAAATAATCGAAACCAATTAATATTTGATGTTGGAACTGGAATACACTTTAAAGTTTAATCTGGAATTTACGCAAATCAGAGTTAAATTTACTACACCAAAAATTAGTAGTTTTTCACCAAATTCAGATAAAACAACAATTTTTTTCAACTTTGATCGCGTTTTCTCACTAATTCCATCATTTTTGGAGATAATATGTACATTTTACACAATTTTAGGTTTTAACGAAGTTGCCACATGACTCGAACTTTTGCCCCACTATGTGTAAAATATGGTTTCCAAATCTTTTTTGCCAAAAGTTATACATGCTAAAGCATCTACAAAATATACCTAGTTACGCCCCAAAATAAAAGACCGAGTTCGATTTCATTACAATTCCAATCCATGCGTTGGAAGGACCATCGCAAACTACATTTTTTTGATCAAAAATCAACATTTTGTCATAACTTTTCAAAACATTGACCAATTTTCATAATGTTTGGAGTGAAAAACTCTTTTGAAAAGGTTTCGAACAACCTTGACACCCGAAAGAAATAATTTGAATTGCGCTCAAAAACTTCAAAAGAAACTCTTGCCCCACTCGAATTTTTGCCCCACTTTACTCTACAGTAAAAATTTGAGAATATTTGATGCCCTTTTCGAAAAGTTAAAGCTAGTTGAACATTTTTTGAAAAGTGAAAATTTTACTTGTCCCAGTTATTTTGAGTATCCCTTGTAAGTGCTGAAGTAACTAATGATGCAATTTTGTGAACAGCTTTGATACATGACAGACACTTATTTGAGGATTTTTTTTATTACCGTACGGGTTTGGGCAGAAGGGTCTCAGATTTTCCACAGGCAGGGCTCATGGATATATGAACAAAAAAAAAATTGAGGAAAATTCAGGGTCGCCTATTTCCCCGGAAAACTCAGGTGGATTTTTTTTTGTTTTCCCCTGACACTACTTACTTTGAAAAATCATAACTGGAGAACGGAACATCGTAGAAACAAAGTTTTTTTAGAAAATGAAAGCAAATTCTCAGAAATCCAAAAAAATATGAACTGGGAAAAGTTTTCCACAGTTGGGAAAATTAGTAAAGAAAAGCCAGAAAAACTATGCCCGAACTCGTGGAAAATTTTTGAAAAAATATTTTTGAGAAGGTTATTTTATAAGCTTTAATCGCTGAAATTTTTGAAATGCACTTTTTTTTCGTTTTTGAGTTATGGCCAATTTTGTTGTAAAATGTCCAAATGTGCCTTAAAAGCCTTTTCTTTGAAAAATCATAACTCAAGCACGAAGCATCGTAGAAACATTTAATGAAAATGAAAGCAAATTTTCTCAGGAATCCAAAAAAAATATGAAATGGAAAAAGTTTTCCACAAAATTTCTCACCGTTGAGAAAATTCATAAAGAAAAGCCGGAAAAACTATGTCCGAGCTCGTGGAAATTAAAAAAAAAATATTTTTGAGAAGGTAATTTCATAAGCTTTGATCGCTGAAATTTCTGGAATGCACACAATTTTCGTTGCTGAGTTATGGCAAATTTTGTGAAAAATGACCATAGGCTTACATGGTCATTTTCACATAATTGACCATAACTCAGTAACGAGGAAAAAGTACATTTCAAAAATTTCAGCGATCAAAGCTTATAAACCCAAGTAACCACAAGCATTATATCATAACATTAATTCAATCGTATTATAGTTTAGCTAATGCAACATAACTTTTATTTTACATCTGTCAAGTAATGAAGCGTTTAATCTACATTATGAAAGCATTGAAGCATTACGATATTTTGACAGTTCTGTATAGTTCTATAGAGCCGTTGTTAAATGCTTCATTGCATTACCATGTTAAAAGCTTTATAGCAATCAATAATGCAAGCATTTATTACTTTATATATACCTTTACTAAGGCTTCCATCGTTGTAAACAGAAAAATATCGCTCAGTTCGAAAAAAAGAACTGTAAAACATATTTAGAAACAGAACCAGTCAAAACAAAAGAAAAACAAACCAAAATTTCCATGGATTGTTGCGGAGCACTTAGATTATCATGCTCAGATGTTGCTGTGTGAAAATGTATATTATGTATGGTTTTTGGGTTTCTGGTTGGGACATGAAAATAATCAGATGCTGAGGGAACAAAAATTATGTGGGGTATCGGTTTCCTTATTTAACTTAACGCTCCGATTTCATAAAAGGAAGAATTAATGCGCTATTTGTATGGTTTCTTATTTATTGTATATTAGGTAGAAGTGAGCAGGTATGAAAACAAAAGGAAACAGAATCAACACAGACGAATTTATATTCGAGAGTAACACAACTGATGGCATTCAGATCACAGCACATTTTTTTAGAGTTGCGTAAAACACAACTCAATAAGGCACGAGCTAAGTATACGTTACTTAATGTTGCGCTTTTTTCCAGGTGCAAAATACATGGTGTCGTAGCACACAGCGTTCGCGCGTCCGAGTTTCATCGTGGTCCAGTTTCAGCAGTCTAGGTTCAATTCCCGAAATACAATAAAAAAACATCAAAGTGAGAGTATCGGAAGATAAAAATAGATAGAAAAATGAAAAATATACTTTTTTTTCTTTTTTGACATGATGCATTAGGTATGCATTCCATACGATTTAATTGCATACTATAAGGTACAAGCATTTTGTATGCTTTAGCAATCACCACAGTAAACCTTGCTTTAAATCAACAATAATAGCGCCACTTTCGACTTTAAACCTACTTTTATGGTGCCTATATGACAAAACAACTTTATATCGCATGTCATATAATACACTATAAAGCGAAATTAATGCTCTATATAAAGCGTCATGGTTACTTGGGAAATTACTTTCCCAAAAATATTTTTTGAAAATTTTCCACGAGTTCGGACATAGTTTTTCCGGTTTTTCTTTATGAATTTTCTCAACGGTGGAAAATTTTGTGGAAAACTTTTTCCACCTCATATTTTTTTTTTGATTCCTGAGAAAATTTACTTTCATTTTCATTAAAAAACTTTGTTTCTACGATGCTTCGTTCTTGAGTTATGATTTTTCAAAAAAGGCTTATATGGCACATTTGGACATTTTTTAACAAAATTGGCCATAACTCAAAAACGAAAAAAAGTGTTTCTACGATGCTTCGTTCTTGAGTTATGATTTTTCAAAGTAAGAAGTGTCAGGGGAAAACAAAAAAAATCCATCTTAGTTTTCCGGGAAAATAGGCGACCCTGAATGTTTCTCAATTTTTTTTTTGTTCATATATCCATGAGCCCTGCCTGTGGAAAAAGCTTCATGAAAATCTGAGACTCTTCGACCCAATTCGTACGATAACACTGCTCGACAAAATTTTACAAAATTTGGTGTTATGGGATGAAAAAAAAAAATAACAAGGGTTTGGGACTCTAGAAATGTCATAGTGAAAGAATTTTTGAAAAATATTGGACCGGGCCTTCACAGTTTAAACCCGAAGTTTGTATGGAGAACTTGGGGTGTTCAATTGATATGTGCATTAGAACGTGCCGTGCATATATTTATGCGTTTTTGGTATTTGGGTTAGTTTCGTTGTTGTCTGACGCCTAAATATATGCACAGCGCGTTCTAATGCACATATCAATTGAACACCCCAAGTTCTCCATACAAACTTTTTTTTTCTCATCCCATAACAAAATTTAGTGTTGAACGGTGTAATTAAAAGAAAATGCCCATTTGCCAAATTTCATCAATTTTGATCAGCTGAAATGAGAGCTTTAGATGTTGATTTGGGTGAGTATTTGTTTACATGTTTTAATGTTTTCAAGTTGATTGTGTATATATTATGGCCGCAACCACTAGCTATTGGATTAACTCTTTCAACAGTACAATTGGAAGAATAAGGGGTGCTCACAAGTTGGTTCTAGTTAAGACCTCAAGATATCAATTTGTGAGCACCCCTTATTCTTCCAATTGTACTGTTGAAAGAAATATACGTGTTGACTATAAAATGATACACTAAAACCTCAAATTATGCACATGGCTGGTGGTGTATAGATTAAAAATGCATAAAATGAGGGAAATGTATGCATAAATTAAGTTTGGGCTTAAATGAGGAAATCTAGTTCGTGAGAATAGGTCTTGCTCCTGGGCATTTAAGGTGGGGCTAAGAGAGTTTCCCTAAAGTTCCCAGAGAGCACAGAAAAGGGGGTTCCAAGGGACTTCAGGGGCGTTTCAGGGGGTTGTTTCAAGGGATTTAGGGTGCCTTTTAAGGGCGTTCTGTCAGGTTTTGATGGCGTTCTCATGAGATTACGGGAAATTAAGGGGCATAATTTAGAGTGTTTCAGGGACATTTCAGGGCAATTCAGGGGATCTAAGGAGCCTTTAATAGGCGCCACAAGGGGAATGAGGAGCGTTTCACGGCATTTCAGAGTAATTTCAGAAAATTTGCAGGGGTTTCAGGAGCATTTTAAGGGTATGATAGCATTTCAGAGGCGTTTCGAGGTATTTCAGGTCACGGTCGTTTCAGGGGGTTTCAAGAACATCTTTAAATCAAACAGCATTTCAGGGGCGTTTCAAAGCATTTTGGGATGGAGCCCCTGAAAATCCTCTGCAACTTCCTGCAACGCCTCTAAGATCCCCCTACAACCCTCTTGGACCCAATGTAACGCACCTGAGACGCTCCGAAACCCCCGAAAACTCCTCCTTAACGCTTCCGTAACGCCTCTGATTCCCAAATTCTAAAATCCCCCTTAATTCCCCACGGACCCCATATAACGCATCTAAGACGCTCCGAAACCCCCGAAGACTCCTCCGTAAGGCCTCTGAATCCCGCCGGAAATGCTCTGAAACTGCCTTAAATGCCTCTAAAATCCCCCTAAAACCCCCTCGGACCCCATGTAACACACCTGAGACCCTCCGAAACCCCCGAAAACGCCTCCGTAAGGCCTCTGAATCCCGCCAAAAATGCTTTGAAACTTCCTGAAATGCCTCCAAAATCCCCTCGGACCCTATGTAACGCATCTTAACCCCCAAAAACACCTGCTTAACGCCTCCGAATGCGTCTAATACCCACTTGGAAACACCCTCTAAGACCTTCGGAAACACCAAAAACCGTACCTGTAACGCCTCCAAACCCTGTCGAAAATCCTCTGATACTCTCTGCATTGCTTTCAAAAACCCTCTCAGACCCCCGAAACCCCCCTTGAGATCTCCTAGTACCCCTTGGGACCCCCTGTAACTCCCCTGTGACTTGCATTCGCTCATCCCTATAAACACCCCCTGCCGCCGTTGCAATAGTTACCGTCATTATTAAATATTCTTATATACAATATTGGTTCTGAGTAGCTTTTCCTCTTTCCATGCTCATGCAGGGCATAAAACAGGTGAATAAATAGAAACTGCATAAAAATAACATGCATAAATTGAGGTTTTAGTGTAGTGCATTAACGTGGCTGAGTATATATAGTATAGTAGTATTTCGTTCATAATGATGCCATGATTTTCAGCTCCATCCGTTAACATTTGGTGGTACTGAACTCAGCTAAAGTTTCTTCTTCTTCTTCTTCTTCTTCTTCTTCTTCTTCTTTCTCTTCTTCTTCTTCTCCTCCTTCTTCTTCTTCTTCTTCTTCTTCTTCTTCTCCTTCCTCTTCATCATCTTCTTCTTTATGGCTCTACGTCCCCACTAGGGCTTGACCTGCCTTGCTTCAACTTAGTGTTCTTTGAGCACATCCACAGTTATTAATTGAAGGGCTTTCCTTGACTGCCGTTGCATGAATTTGTATATTGTGAGGCAAGCACAATGATACACTATGCCCAGGGAGCCGGGAAAAGTTTCCCGAATGGAACGGGAATCGAACCCGCCGCGCCGTTTCCAGATTGGCGATCTACATAGCCTTCAGCACTAGGCTAACTGGAGATCCCAAGTTTGTATGAAAGTTTATATGGGAAAAAACTATTTTTGCATTTTTCTCGCGAGAGGCTCTATTTTTTTTTAAATCACATAAGTAACCGATTATATAGAACAATGAAGTGCATCGATTTTGAAGTTTTGCCAATGCAGTACCTATATGTATATTTGAAGGTATACAGTTCGATCATAATGCATTGAGATTTTGACACCATGAACATGCCTGCTAGGTGGATTTTCACGAAAATATTTCCACGTATTACACTTGTATGTTTGTGATAGAACCACAGACAAACAGACGTAACACCTTGAACGAATTTCATGGAAATCCATCGCCCAGTTCACACTACCATCACCTGGTGGAAAAGTTGAACGAATCACTGTGTTGTGCAATATCGTCAACAGAAGGCGCTAGTGTTAAACGTCAAACGCATAAAAAAACGATGTGCGCGCCTCTCTCTGGTTGTGAAAGCCACAACTATGAAAATTTGAAATGATCGTTAAAAGCGTGGTCGATGGGAATTTCGCAAGTGCTACGTCTGTTTGTCTGTGATAGAACTAACAATGGACATACATATGTACATATGACGTTGTATACTTTTAGGCTGGTCACAATATATGGAGAAAGACCATGATGAGGATGACGAGTTAGATTCCCGGTCGATCTAGGAACTTTTGGTAATAGAAATTGAGCATAGAGTATCTTCATCAGTGCTGAAAATGTCATTACAACATACAGGGGATAGACAAAATGAACGGGACAGGCAAAATTTTCACTTTCCAAAAAATGTACAACTAGCTGTAACTTTTCGAAAAGTGCATCAAATATTCTCAAATTTTTACTGTTAGTTCTTCAACTAGTTGTGTATCAGTGGACAAAATTTGGAAAAGATCGGATAATTCTTCACGAAGTTATAAAGATTTTTGGAAAAGATAAAATTATCCGATAGCCAACTTTGAGCTGTTATACCTCCGGATTCAATGAACCGATTGCAATGAAATTTTGACCATTCATGACTTATATAATGAACTCTGGAAAACATTTAACTTAACTTGAAATTTTTAACAAGCGAAAAAGTTATAGCGGTTTTATTTTTTTCACGATTTTTTAGTAAATTGGTCTATTTTTAATATGCATTCCATTACTTTTTCAATTTTTTGGCGGCTATGTTGTTACTTTCCTTCAAAACGCATTTTTATATAAGTCAATTAGAGGGAAACTAAATGAACTATAATTTGCATCTTGAATTTTGAAACGATGTTGATGTTTTGGATAATTTGGTGTATTTTTTAGAAAAATAATCTAATCGTTATAACTTTCTTCCGTGTTAAGAATATTAAGTTAAGTCAATGGTTTTTCATAGTTCATTATATAAGTCATAAATGGACAAAATTTCATTGCAATCGGTTCATTGAATCCGGAGATATAACAGCTCAAAGTTGGCTATCGGATAATTTTACCTTTTCCAATAATCTTTATAACTTCGTGAAGAATTGTCCGATCTTTTCCAAATTTTGTCCACTGATACACAACTAGTTGAGGAACTTACAGTATAAATTTGAAAATATTTGATGCACTTTTCGAAAAGTTACAGCTAATTGAACATTTTCTGAAAAGTGAAAATTTTGCCTGTCCCGATCATTTTGTCTATCCCCTGTACATTGCCCAATAAGGGGGCCCACACTTACATGAAAAGCCAAAATATCGGAAAATGCCGAGTCTTACCTCCTAAATCAATTGTTTTGGACTCCCATAAGCTACGTTCAAAATTTGAGCAAAATCGGTTGAGCCTAAGGGGGCGCTCAAAACGTTTGAAGTATGTATGGGAAAACCTGGCCAAATGTATGTAGAAATATTAAGTTTTCGAATACAGTGATAGGCGTTCGTTTAGCCGAGAATAAAAAAAAAGGTCAAGAAACTCATACAAAAGATTTTATGATGCAACTTTTTTATCGTAGTAATAGTATATCTAGTACAGTTTTATAAAAATGTGATACATTAAACTTACATATACACTGAAACAAAACCGAGGGTAAAAACCCTTCAAATTTCATTTTTTGCCTAGACATTCATTAGCCGAGGTAAATGAAAAATTGGTTTTCAATAGATTTTTTGCAATTTCGTGAGTATATTTCGAGAATATACTCCAAGGCATTTAGTTTATGACGTGTTAGCAAGATATTTGACCTTAAAAGTTTATTTATTTGTGAAATTCAGAGAAATATTATAAAAAATGTCCCGATAAGGAGAAGCGACGATAAACAAGTTTATTTAAGAGAACTGATTTCTATAAACACTCAAACGTAAGCTAGATTAGCAGTTTTGAAAATATGGCACAGAGTTATTGTCAGAAATGTTCAAATTATTGCATAAAATGTCATGAAAAAATATTGGTTTTTGGTTGGTTAAACTTTAAAATGGGATTGATAAAAGCTAAATTAAATAGTTCTGCATTGAAATAAATACGTGCCCTAATGCCTGTGGAGTATACCTGTTTGATACTACCATTACTAAATGAGTTAGAAGAGACTGCAAAGTGAAAGAACTGCAACCTACCCTATTTATTCAAAAGCAGATGCTCATACAAAAATGCAAGATTTGGTTAAATAATTGGCTTATTTCATTCAATTTGAAGAAATACATTATAAATGAGTCTTAGTTGTGAACCACATTCATTTTTAACATAATTTATTTGAAAAGAATGTCTAAATTATGAAACAAGTAGTTCATGCTAGAAATTTGAATACTTTCGGTGTCGTTTCTCGAAATATGAGCCGTCCAATGTATATTATTTCAGCCAGAATACAGTCTAGAAGATATTGGGAGCTGTTAGAAGACGTAATAGTAGTAAACGCTGTGATTTATGCAAGAGAAACCATCATGTTTCATCAAAACAATACTTAAATACGTGATTTTTTGATGGTTTGTGTTATTTTTTTCTGTTAAAAACGTTGTTTTTCGCAAAATTTTAACCTGCTTTGGTCATGAAACTTTCATTAGATTCTTTTGAAACACTTCCGATAAAAATAACTACATCAAATCTCAATTGAGAAACATTTAAAATATTATGACATATTTATATGAGATGCATGCAAAATTAATATGGCAACACTTCCAAAAACGATCTAATTCATGATTTACAAGTCGATCTATAATGCAGCTCACTATACAAAATGACTTTGTTGGATATTTTTTCGAAATTTGATAGTTTTTTATTATGGAATTAGGCATTCTAAAAATTGTGCAATTCGGCTAAACGAATGTCTAGGCAAAAAATGACATTTGAAGGGTTTTTACCCTCGTTTTTGTTTCAGTGTATATGTAAGTGTGATGTATCACATTTTTATAAAACAGTACTAGATATACTATCACTACGATAAAAAAGTTTTATCATAAAATCTTTTGTATGAGTTTCCTGGCACTTTTTTGAAATTTATTTAAAGACACGGACACGTTCAATGCTTCCAGTGAGCTTTTCGCTCTTTGAAGGAAGCACGACACTAGACAACGGACTAGCATGCAACGCCCAGTGGCACAGCCGAAAACTTTTCCTGACAGCTGCGGCGGGAATCGAACCCGCGCTCCTCAGCACGATGCGACTAAGAGCTTGGTGACCCTAGCCGCACGACCACGGAGCCGCACACGACCACGGCTAAACGAATGTCTATCACTGTATTGCCGCTAGGTGGGGCTGTAAGCGTTCAATAATCAAACTCTTTGGTATTATTTTAGGTGACCCAACAACTTTGTCGAAGACCGTAAAGTGATTCGACGGCTGTGAAAAAAAGTTAAACCCTAGGTAAAGGTTATACCCTAGGCAAGTTTTCCCATACAAACTTCAAGCGTTTTGAGCGCCCTTTGAGGTTCAACCGATTTCGCTCAAATTTTGAACGTAGCTTCTGGGAGTCCAACACAAGTAATTTAGGAGGTAAGATTTGGTATTTTTCGATTTTTTTTTGTTTTTCTTATAAGTGTGGGCCACCCTACTGCCCAAGTAATATTTTTTTAGTCAAATAGATTTGAAGAGGTTCTTATAAGCATTACAAAACCAAAAGAAAAGGTGTTAGGTTTTATGGCGGTTCTCAAAACCTCTTCAAGTCTAATTGGTCATCAGAATGTTACTTGGGTTTAGTGCATAATTGATCGGACAAACCGCCGATTTTCATACGAAAGCAAACCATTGTTAGAGAGTCCCAAACTTGGCCATTTTGAATGAAAATGGGCGTTTGATAAATTATGCATCACTGCGTGTAGCTAGATTCAATCACCTACAGCTCATTTCAGAAGCTGAACCTGAAAATATGGTATATGAACAACTTATGGGGCTAGACCAATTCTACAAAAAAGTCTCGGAAAATCCCGGAGAATACCTTCGAAACATGCCAATTGGTATTCATCATGACTTCCGACTTCTCCGTGAATTTTATGATGATATGGTATAGCCGCAAAAATTTATGATATGTCAAAATGACATGTTCAGTCTTGATCTTCTTACCTGAATGCAAAATGGCTAATGGCAGAGAAAATTGACTGATTGTGGAATTGCTCATAGAACACTAAGCTGAGAATCAGCCTTTGTCTTAGTTCGAAAGTTACACCAAAAAGAAGAAAATAATTAAATAAATAAGAAAAAAAATAGAAGAAGGTGAATAACATTAAGAAGAGGAAAAGCGAAGGTCTATGTCTATTGAGAAAATTGATCCAGATTTATAAAAATAGCAAAGAAAACTATTTAAAAGTGAAAAAATGAAAGAATTTAATGTTTACCCAAAATGATTTAAATGTCCAAAATATTCTTACAGAAATATTGGATTCGTCCAATTGAAACTCAACTTATCCTCTGAAATGTCTTCATTATTTTAAACTAACGTCCATCTGTTTCGCAAATACCTAGGGTAAATCACCCAATTGTTGCACACTGCATATTGTGGATTAAGCACTAAATTGGTGTCTGAAGTAACTTCATTGACTTCCGCTGCTTTTCCTATGCGTTAAACATAACGTCGGAAGTAGTGCGCTGTATAGAGAATCAGATTACTTCCGACGTTATGTTTAACGCATAGGAAAGGCAGCAGAAGCCAATGAAGTTACTTCCGACACCAATTTGGTGCTTAATCCACAATAAGAAAGGCACGGAGTGTGCTACAATTGGTGAATTTTTGAGGTGTGCACAAAATTGTCGATTTACCCCAGCCCACAAGTGACTTACAACAAATTGAGTACATCATCAGTTGGCCCACGGTGACAGGCCCACAAAACTAAACTTAATGCTCTCCAGAATACCTAACACTTTCTTTCTGATTAATTTTCCCCACATTATCACGATTGAATCAACAGCCCTTTGTAGCTACCATATACAACCATTTAGCACGCTGCCGCCGCTACGCTGGCTGTCTTTATCCACAGCTCCATCCGTGCGCTCGTTGTTGTTGCTGGTGTTGTTCACACAAATGACCATTTTCCGCTATCGCGCACGCTGTTCCCCACACACAAACAGCTGGCCGGTGTATCGGCCCCCCTAATAAAGCTAGACTCTCCGCGCGCGCGGTTACGGTCCAACGGTGGAGAGAATCAGTCACCACCCGGAGAGCAGTGGTTCAAATTGTGAAAAAAATGTTCAACGTGCAATACGAAAGGTAACACAGCGCAACATTTTTTTGTCTCAAGAGCAAACTTATGTGTCTCCGAAGGCTTTTGGGCCGCTGAATCCGAATCCGGGCTCAGATTTGCTCCAACACGTCACAATTTTGAGCTATACCTCAATTTATAGGGCAAAACATGCGATTTTGGGCTTTTTTGACTGCAAGCCATTAAGCATGGACATATTTTTTTTAAGCAATCAAAAGGGTAATTGCTCAATTAACATCTAAATTAACGACTCATGCAAATTATTTCGTTTTACCTAATCAAATTTGATAGATTTAAGCATTTTATGTTAGTATGAGAACTTGCATGCAACTTTTGGAGGGTGACTTGTATGGGAAATATCGTACCTAACATAAATCGCTTAATACTATCAAATTCGATTTGGTGAAAAGAATTGTTTTGCATGAGTCTTTAATTTAGATGTTAATTGACCAATTAACCTTTAGATTGCTTAAAAAAAATATTTCCAATAGCTCAAAATTGTGTCGTGTTGGAGCAAATCTGATCGCGGATTCTGATTCAGCGGCCCAAAATCTGTCAGAGACACATATGTTTGCTCTTGAGACAGACCAAAAGTTAATTTTTGTTACGCTGTGTAACTTATTTTGCTTCAAAGTTTCCCCCCGTTTTGAACCACTGTGCCTAAGCTGCGAGACCAGCTGACCCATCGAGTTATCGGGTTGCACGGTTTGAGCCGGGCAGCTTACGAATAAAGGAAGTTTGCATAAAGGGCAGCAGCCCAGGCATTTGTTTATGTCCGCAGTCCGAGCTTGGACCCCGGCATCGCCCCTTCTCACGGTCGGTGTATGCCAGTATGTTAGTTTACAGATAAGAGTCTCCATTCTCCTTGGCGAGCTTAGAGAAGGCAAATCTGCTTTGTGTTGCATTTTAAGCAGTGGAGATTGAAACACTGGCACTGGATAGGGAGTCCGATGGAGTGTACCTTTTGCAGGTCATAGATCACTTGCACTTTTCCAAGTTGCTGCACACTTCGTGAGTAGGCTGTCGTCGGCGGGGCTAGCTGTTGCGTAACGTCTTTATGAGCTTTGTGGCATAGGGCATGCTATAGGTAGTGAATGCGGGTCAGATTAGTGGAGTCGACGGGAATAATTGATATTAATTTGGAACATAAACAAGCTAGCGTTCTATCTAGATCGTAAATTTGGAGAACTGACCATTTACGGTACCAGACATATCTACCAGGAAGCGATGAATGCCTTAATTTACGACGCACATATAAGTGGTAGCGATTACTGATACACTACCATAGTAGAGCGGAGAACGCATTCCTTTGTTATCTCAATAGACGCTATTGATGCTTGAATCTGACAAAGCGGTGACTAATGATCTATCATGCAGTCAGTGCCCCTCTGCATGGGAAGATTGTGTCTGAACAGTAATTTACCGCCAAGCGATGACGGCTCATTGCTTAATCTACAAGTGAAATGAGTTTGCTATTTGGGTCATCTGTTCGATTTTGGATTACTTTATCATTGCATTTGTTTAATTCTATAATTCTACGGGGCAATTTTATCTCGGGACCCACGCTTTACTTCCCTTATAAACAAGGATGTCAGATGTGGAGACATGTTTTCAATTTGAAGACATTTGAACTTCTGTAAAGACATTTATTTTTGTGAATATGTCTTGAAGACATTTCAAGTTATATGAAGACTTTTGAAGACGTTTGAAGCCGAAAAATTATGTTGATATTGTTGATTCAAACCATTAATTCAAATTTTGGAACAATTTCAGGTTAAACACGTTTAAATATTTTAGCAGAAACAGCAGACCCGCCTGTTTCGGGACAAAAAGCGCCGCCTGGAAGAAGCGGAGTGTGAAGAAATGGAACTGGTGTGCCGTTCCCAAGAAACACGGAAATTCTATCAGAAGCTCAACGCATCCCGCAATGGCTTCGTGCCGCGAGCCGAAATATGCAGGGATTAAGACGGAGGCCTCTTGACGGACGGACGTGAGGTGATCGAAAGGTGGAAGCAGCACTTCGATCAGCACCTGGACGCGACAAGGTGACGGACTCTCATGCCTACTCTTCAACATCGCCCTGGAAGGTGTGATGCGACGAGCCGGGCTCAACAGCCGGGGAACGATTTTCATAAAATCCGGACAATGTGTGTACTTTGCGGACGACATGGACATTATTTCCAAAACATTTGGAACGGTGGCAGAGCTGTGTACACCCACCTGAAACGCGAAGCAGCAAAGGTCGGACTGGTGGTGAATGCCTCATTAGGGCAGTTCAGACTTTATACATGTCAAAAATTCAAAGCTCCCATATGTTCATTACAATCCTTGGTGCAAAACTAGAGTCCTGTAAAATTTTCAGCCATTTCGGTAGTGATTTAATGGTGGCCCAAAAGCAAAGTAGGTTTATATGGGAATTGCTATGAAGAATTTGCAAAAAAGGTTCTCCTCGCTGTAGAGCATTAACACATGGATGAAGTCATAGGGTCAAAGTTAAATTGAATTCTTCATACCTCAATGATGAATGTTGCCGAAGGCCATATCTCGTTTCGACTCACGAAACAGAAGTTATTAATAAATATTCATCCATGCATGCTTGAACAGCAGACCACAGCTGATCGAGACGCTTGGCACGCAATCATAGTATGCGTGTTACCTTCTTGCACACCTTGCAGGACATCGTGTATAAAGATGCGCATGCGAGTGAGAATTTGTTTAATAACTTTTTACCCGATTGTCGAAATAAGTTCCGTTCTTCGGCAACATTCATCATTGAGATCTGAAGAATTCAATTCGGCATTGACCCTATGACTTCATCCATGTGGTAATGCTCTACAGCGAGGAGAACCTTTTTCGAAAATTCTCCATAGTAATTCCCATATAAACCTATTTTGCTCTTGGGCCACCATTAAATCACCACCGAAATAGCTGAAAATTTGACAGGACTCTAGTTTTGCACCAAAGATTGTATTGAACATATGGGAACTTTGGATTTTTTACATGTGTAAAGTCTGAACTGCCCTAATGCCTCATAAACAAAGTACATGCTGGTAGGCGGAACCGAACACGACCGGATCCGTCTGGGCAGTAATGTCACGATAGACGGGGATACTTTCGAAGTGGTGGAGAAATTTGTCTACCTCGGATCCTTACTGACGGCTGACAACAATGTGAGCCATGAAATTGGGAGGCGCATCATCGGCGGAAGTCGGGCCTACTACGGGCTCCAGAAGAAACTGCGGTCGAAAAAGATTCATCCACGCACCAAATGCACCATGTACAAAACGCTAATAAGGGGCTGTCCATAAACCACGTGGTCATGAGGGGGGGGTGCGGCCAATGACCATTTTGTATGGAAGAAAAAAAAATTGTATGGACTAATGACCACGCAGGGGGAGGGGGGGGGGTTGAGAAGTCCCAAAAAAATGACCACGTGGTTTATGGACAGCCCCTAAGACCGGTGGTCCTCTACGGGCACGAGACATGGACCATGCTTAAGGAGGACCTGCAAGCACTCGGAGTTTTCGAGCGACGCGTGTTAAGGACGATCTTCGGTGGCGTGCAGGAGAACGGTGTGTGGCGGAGAAGGATGAACCACGAGCTCGCTGCACTTTACGGCGAACCCAGCATCCAGAAGGTGGCCAAAGCCGGAAGGATACGGTGGGCAGGGCATGTTGCAAGAATGCCGGATAACAACCCTGCAAAGCTGGTGTTTACAACTGATCAGGTTGGCACAAGAAGGCGTGGAGCGCAGAGAGCACGATGAGCGGACCAGGTGGAGCGTGACTTGGCGAGCATTGGGCGAGACCGAGGATTAAAAGCGGCGGCCACAAAACGAGTATTGTGGCGTACTATTGTTGATTATGTCTTGTCTTAAATGTGATGTTGAGCAAATAAATGTATGCATACGTTTAAATTTTGTTGATAAAACTAACAGACTCCTAATTTTTCGGTGGTGGAAATAATGGAGCAGTGTTTATTTGAAATACGATACAAATATGACTACCACAACTTCTCGGGAATTTTAGATCAGCAATAATATGAAGAAATAAAACAATTCAGGAAACAACACATTCCGTGAATGCTTCAAGATAGCTTCCAGAAGAATCAAATATTTGTTAATATTAAGATTCGGAAAGACTTTTTTTTTTAGTTTTTTTTTAAATTTCCTCTAGGAATTCATCTGGGTCTTCTCCTCTAATTAAAAAAAAAACTCTAAAACAGAGGTTCTTTCTAAAAGTATTACCATTTTTTTTTTGAAATTCACACCAGAACCCCGTTTGCATTTCAAACAGAGCTACGTCCAGAGTTTTTCGCAGATCTTTCCGAAGATTTGTCTAAGGAAGCCTATTAGGATTTCTCCAGAAGTTCCTCGAGAATCCATAAGAATCTTCAAGAGAATTCCTTCAGGATTTCATCAGGAATTTCTCTGAAAATTCATTGGAGTTTCCCAAAAATTCTTCCAAGTGTTCCTCTGAAATTCCTCGAGAAGCTTCTCGCAAAATCCGCCTGGAGTTCCCCGGGAATTCCTCCAGAAGGTTGCCGCGAATTTCATCAGAAGATCGTCGGGAATTCCTTTGGGAGTTTCTCTGGGGGTTCATCGGAATTCCTCCAGGAGTTCCTCGGGAGTTCTTGCAGGATTTTCTCGGGAATTCCTCCTGGATTTGCTCGATTCCAGGTGTTGCTCGGAATTCCTCAAGGAGTTCCTCGAGAATTATTCCAGGATTTTCAAGAGAATTCCTACTGGAGTTCCTCGTGAATTGCTCCAGGAGTTTGCCGAGAATTGCTTCAGAAGCTCTTCGGGAATTCCATCAGGAGATCCTTGGAAATTCTTCCAGGAGTTCTCCGGAAATTTCTCCAAGAGTTTCTCAAGACTTCCTCCAGGAGTTCCTTGGGAATTCTTCCAGGATTTTCAAGGAAATTCTACCAAGAGTTCCTCGGGAATTTCTCTACGAGTTTCTCGAGACTTTTTCCAGGAGTTCCTCGGGAATCTCTCCAGAAGATTCGCGGGTATACCTCCACGAGTTCCTCGGGAATTCCTAGGAGCTGCTTGAGAATTTCTCCAGGAGATCGTCGAGAATTCCTCTAGCATTTTCTCGGGAATACTGCCACGCAATTATCAAAAAATCTTCCAGGAGTTTATCAGAAGTTCAACTGGATGTTCCTATGGATACCAGCAGCGGCTCCTGAGAACTCCTGGGGAAATTTTCGGGAAACTTAAGGAGGAAATCCCGAGAAACTCCTGGTGGAGTTCCCGAGGAATTTCTGGATAAATGTCTGAGGAACTCCTGGAGGAACTCCCGATGAACCCCAGGACGACTTCCCGATGATCTTCTGGAGGCATTTCCGAGGATATCTTGGAAGAATTTCCAAGAAATTCCAGAAGGAATGCCCATGGAACTCTTGGAGGAATTTTCGGATTCTTCGGGGAATTCCTGGAAATAAATACGAGGAAATTCTTTAGGAATTTTCGGGAAAAAACATGAAAAATACTAGGGAAAACCTAGAGAGAACCATAGATTATTGCTGGAGGAGTTCTTGATGAACTTTTGAAATAAATTTCATGGAAACTCTAGATGGCATTTCCCGGGAAATTCCTGGAAAAAATCATGATGACACGTGCAGAACTTTCCATGAAATTTCGAAAGGAATTTCCTGATTAGCTCCAAGATAAACTCTCGGGGACTTCTATGAAAGTTGCATGGTAACACCTGCAAGAATTCCTTACGAACTGATGGAGGAATTCCCAAGGATCTACTAGAGGAATTTCCGAGGAACTCCAGAAGGAATTCTCGTGGATCTACCCAAGGAACTGCTAGAGAAATCCCCCAGGATCTCATGTAGGAATACCAAAGGATTTCTAAGAAGAGTTCATGAGGATCTCCTGAAGAACGGACGGACTTTTGGAGGAATTCCAGAGGAACTCCTAGAAGAATTCTCGAAGAACTCCTAGATGATTTTCCGAAAACTTCCTGCAGGAATTAGCTTAGCGCTTAGCTTTGACTGACTGCACATATCTATGATTGCTACTCCGTGATTGACCCGAACCAATGCTATTTGCTGAGAACCTCCTGTAGGAATTCCCGAAGAACTCCTTAGAGAATTTCCTAGGAACTCCAGGATTAATTCCCGAGGAACTTTTGGAGGAATTTTCGGTTTTTTTTTTTGTGGAATTATTGCAAATAAATTTGAGAAACTTCTTGAGGAACTAAGGGAAAAAAGGGAAATATTCTAAGGAAATCCTGAGAGAATCATGCATTATTGTTGGAGGACTTCTTGGAGAACTCTTGAAGTGAATTCCATGTAAGTTCTGGGGGGATTTTTCGGATAATTTATGTAGTTGTTTACAGTAAAATCATGGAGAAATTACCTGGAGGAATTCTACCACAAATGCTGTAGCAGTAGGAATTCTTCGGCAGCTTCTTATGGAATTTTCATGGTATTCGTGGGGAAGCCATGGAAGGATTCCCGATAAACTTCTGGAGAAATTTACTTCGGAGATCGTTCCTGAGGTACTCCTGTAGGAATGTTTAAAGAGCACTAAGACTAATTCTTGGGAAACTTCAAGAGGATTTACCGGTGAACTGAGTATTTTTTTTGTGAAGCTCCATGAGGTATCACAAAAAAAACTAGAGGAATTCCAGAAAAAAACTATTGAAGGATTCCAAACTCCTGGAGGAATTCAAAAAGAAAGCCCTAGATGAATCCCACAAGTAACTCCTGCAAAAATTACAAAATAAACTTCTTGTGGCATTAAACAGTAGGCTCAGTTTTCTAGTTGTGGCTTTAGTATCTCGAATTGGCCATAGTTGGTTTTCAACCTTTAACGATGAAAAATAAATTGAAATATTATGTAAATACGGGATCACACTCTCAAAAGATGATTGCAATCATTTAAACTTCACAATTTGCTAAAATTGTTATAGAAATATAACATTTTCCTTATAATTTCGGCTTCTTTACACCCTATTTTGCATAGTGTACCAGTTACGGCTAATCCCATAAGAAATGCATGCAAATAGTGCGAAGTGGAACCGAAATGAGAAAATATGCCCATAACTGGTTCAGGTTTCCTATCATTGGCACACGCCGTAATAAATACTTAAAGTAGTTTTGGCTCGGTTTGTTTATTTTTCCTGTAAAGTATGGAAACTACACAATCATTTGTCATATTGGAAACATTCGTCGGTCTTCTTCCTTTTTTGTAGAAATAGTTTTCCTTAAGTAGTGCGATAACTGGTACAGGCACCCCAATGAAGATAATATTAAAATGTGTATGTATTTTCATCGAAATTCGCCTAAAATCACGATATCTCCAAAATCTTCTCACATTTTTATTAGGAATTTGATAATAAATTTACATATCAACATTAATAAACATTTTCTGTAAGTTGTTTTATTTACAGGGGGTGGCAAAACGAAAGGCCATTGAGTGCTCACTGCTCAGTGTCGACGGGTGTATTGGTGACGATTTCTTCAGCGTTAATGAGCTCATTCATATCGCGCACAATCTTTTGTGAAGAGGGAGTGGTTTGTAATGCAAGAGAGGGATTTAAACTCTGCGTTACGGGTTGGTTGAAGTCATGCAGAGAGAAGCAACCCATGTGACCGTGCGGCTCGGGCCGTGATGCATGCGTGAGTGCGGTGTGTTTGGGGCGTGCGTTGCCCTGTGAGTGCAGGTTGGAGTGGAGAGAAGCCTTTTTCCACCCTAGGTCGGTTTTGGTTTTACATGTGGGGAGACGTTTGCCTTATTTGTGCCGTGTTGTGGTCGGGGAAGCCGGTATCAGTTTGCGCTGGGAGTTTGCTCGATAGGTTATCCGCTGGTGGTGGCCAGTCGATCGACTTGCCAGCGCTGCCTGTCATTTGGTTCTTGGGAATTGTGCTCTTGGGGTTCGGGGCGTTGCTTCGCTGTATCTTCACATTAATACTAATATTCATTGTTTGATTTAACTGACTGTACTTACTTTTAAACATTTCTGCCCAACAGTTGCAGGTGGGGCGTTTGGCTTAGCTACATGACTTGATCCGGCAAGCCCATAAACGTCAATAGGTAGACGTATTTCCCAGTGAAAAGACAACGCAGATCGGCAAATGCCAGGGGGTGCAATGATAATAGCAGAATTCCTTTTGCGTTTTCTTAATTTTCTTCGAACCCGTGGAGAATCGGGTTTCTCTTAGAAATTCATTCCAGTATTCCTTTGGGCTTACGCTAGATTCGTTAATTTATTCCATCAGTAATCGTTCCAGTGATTCCTCCAGGGATTTCTTCCGGAATTCATACATTTTAGACATCTCTCCCGGGATTCCTCCAGGATTATCAAAAGGAGATTCTTCCAAGATTTTTAGGGTTCTTTTCGGGGCAATTCTGTCGGGATCCCTTCATTGAGTCTTCTCGGGATTCTTTCATTAATTATTCTCGGGATTCCTTCAGGGATTCATACCAAGATTCGCTCAGTAATATTTACAAGGATTCTTCGCAAGATTATATTAAGGATATCTCCCAGGAATCATTTATTCATTCTATCATTGATTTCTCCCGGTATTGTTTAGAGATATCTCATGGCACGGAACTTCTTTCGGCAATTTTCAGGTATTCTTACCAAAATTAATTTACAGATTCTCGACTTCTCCATTAACGGAAATTATTCAGGATTATTTCAAGGAATTTTCAGGGATTATTTCAGGAAATCCTTCTGTGATTCTTTTATATTCTTTTTTTCTTTTTTTTATATTCTTTTAACCTTCCGTAGCTCGCGCGGTTGGCCATCACCGTCAACAGCAACGATATATGCCGAGTTGAAAAAACACGGCAGGTGCTGTAAAAATCGAGTTTTGCAACGAGTTTAATACATACAGTATTTTTTCCATTGGCAACTAAAATATGATAATTTTCATCAGTACTATCGTACGACCAGGTGTTCCATCATGCTAGAACTGAAATTCGGATCAAGCATGCCGTGCTACCGTCATAGTTTCGTAAGCTCTTACCGTGATATTGCGGATTTTTAGAAAAAAAAATCCAGAGTAGGGTATATCGATGAAGCTGCGGTCAGAGCCGTCGCGTAGTTCCACGGTGCCCTTGGCAAGCATTCAGATTTGCGCCCCATAGTAATGTCTATTATTTTCATTTTTTCTAAAATTTCTTTAAAAGTTGTTTTGTTTTGATATTTTGGTGACATTTTTTGAGAAAAAAGTTCTTTATTCTCAAAGAATTTCATATTTGTTTCGAATTACCATTGAAAACTATTTTAAAAGCATTGTATTTGATTTCTTGTATATTCAACGTTATATTTTTTAAATATCCCACTTTCATCTGTTTACTTTAACCATTTTTTTTTGATTTCGTATGTTTCATTCGAAATTCATTCCGTTTTTATATCACTTTTCAACACAACTTCAATAGCTTTTTTACAGCACACTTCCTAAAGTTAAAAACTATCCTGGAGTCCTGCAAGAAGCCTTATACGATCCATTTTTATATTTTCTTTTCTTTCAGTTTTGTGCTTACCAATGGTGTTTTATGAAATTTTCAAGATCTTCTTCTTCTTCTTCTTCTTGGCGTAACGTCCTCATTGGGACAAAGCATGCTTCTCAGCTTAGTGTTCTATGAGCACTTCCACAGTTATTAACTGAGAGCTTCCTCTGTCAATGACCATTTTGCATGCGTATATCGTGTGGCAGGCACGAAGATACTCTATGCCCAAGGAAGTCAAGGAAATTTCTGTAACGAAAAGATCCTGGACCGACCGGGAATCGTCATGCTGAATACCCGTGCGTTTACCGCCTCGGCTATATGGGCCCTACCTAATTTTCAAGATATTAAATCGAAATATTTCATAAGCAGATCTGCAGTTGTCAATTTCAAAAGCAAGTGAGATTGATATGAGATGTTTTTTAAATTAGTTGCTCCAATAACAAAATCTATCTTATCAACCTTAACTTTCATCAACTTATGTTAATTTGGGGGGCACGGACTATGACAAGAACGCTAGGAATAGCCAAAAAATATGAAAAAGAACATAACTAAGACCAACAACTTGTAGCCATACAGCTAGATTTTCACAGGAATTATATACACTGGCGAGAACAAGTTTAACAATCTATTTTGCGATTTGGTTGAAAAAATATTTGGAAGATAACTTGAGGCATAGTGAGATTGCTGACGGATTTTATAAAACTTCCACGAAAATTTACACAAAGATTCCTGTTTTTATTTCTTTTGATTAAATTGGGAAAATATAGATTAATGTTTTAAAAGGGGAATGAATTCCCAGGAAAAACTATTGTGAGCATTCAAAAGCAACTCTGAACAAATCTGTACACGAAAAAAAAAATGCAACAACAACAAAATACGATAACTGTAGGGTAGGGTGTGAACAAAGGTTAGTCATTGTATTTGTACGGATCAGAATGTAATAAGAGACCGAAAGTTGTGCTGAAATATTTTTCAGAACTACACCATTTTTTATGCAATTCAGTATAATAATTTACATTTTATATAACTCATTTAGGTATCATAATGGCCAATTTTTCCGAACTGGCTCATAATGCAACTGAAATGAGTTGCATAATGAGAAATAGTTGTATAATGTTCATAATGCAACTCATTTGAGTTGCATTATGAACATTATGCAACTCAAATGGGTTGCATTATGAAAAAATCATTGCATAAAATTTTGTATGAAACTCGTTGCAACACTCGATTTTTTCAGCACTCTTCAACTTTTTGCAACTCGTTACATAAATAACTAATTTTTCGTGAGATCACGTTCATTTTGTTGAAACTTGACTGTTGATTACAAATTTATATAAAGATTCAAACTTGACACCTTGATCTACAACGGGTAAATTTATTAACGTTCAAAACTCTCAATCACCTTTTCATCATTATTTTTATTCCCTTTCAATAGCGCTAAACTGAGAAACAGACTTTGAGCTTAAGGCGAAACTGGATCCATTTCCTCATTTTTCGGTTATTGATTTTTTATAAAATAACGAAGCAATATTTTCAAAATCGGTTTTCGTGCACATATAGAGTATGGATCAGGGTATCTCCAGATTTTTTTTTAAAGTTGAAAAATGTTTTTCATTTTTGCAGAAACCGCAGAAAAATCCACAAAAAATGGTTTCTGCAAAAATGAAAAACATTTTCCATCTCAAGAAAATCAGGAAATACCTTGATCTATACTCTATGTACATGTGTACGAAAATCGATTTTGAAAATATTGCTTCGTTATTTAATAAAAAATCAATAACCAAAAAATGAGGAAATGCTTCCAGTTTCGCCTTAAGAGGATATTATGCAAAGAAGACGTACATAACAATGGTCTAAACTTAATCACAATAGTCACTCGGTTTACAAGATTTCCGTATTTTCCAATGGTTTGGTTAATTATAAAATCCATCACCTCAAGTTTGTAAGTCGTCACATTAACTTTGAACACAATAAAAAAAAGTTAACATACCTTGATAATCTTATCCACGTTCTTCTACATCAATTCTTAATACAATTGGAACATGTCTCAATTTGTGTCTCAATATATGAAGCCATCCCCCCTTATCAACATCATTTTTTTTCAATTTTCAGTACATTTTTGGTTCCTAGAAAGCTAGACACAACAACCGTGATTCATTCCATTACGATTATCACATGCGCTATTCGTGACGTCGAATGAGGATTCCCAGATATCAACTCACAGCGGTTAGCTGCAGGTAGATAAGATAACAGAAATCACCCTGGAAATGGATAAGCATGAACGCATTTCAATGGAAAGCTGATTTACAGTAAATATGCACAGTGTTAACATTCCATGGGTGCATTTTTAGTCTAGTTTTACGTGAGTTTGAACAATGTATGACAAGCGCTTCGATAAAATTCTTCTGACCAAAAAGTCAAGGAGATTTGCCTTTCGCAGAAGCCTTCGAGTGAACGAACGAGAAATTAAAAGTTTGGTTTCTAAGCTGGAAATCGAACAACTTAAGCACAAGGATACATTTGAGAATCACTACCATCATGTTTGTTACCAATAACACTAGTTTACAGCATTTTTGAACTCGGTAAGCTGATGATCATTTTTGGTGTAGAATCATGCCCTGAGTTCGAAAACGCGAAGGAAAAAAATTACAGTAGAGCGGAAATTTTTTCGACTTTCCATACAAGGTTGATGATTTGATATCGATCTTTGTTCTATTTTTAAGCAACGTCGCTTACTTCACACATCTCATTCTCCGTAATCAATACTCCGATTGAGCTGAAATTTTTGCTGTAACTCGCCTACATATGATATGTCAAATAAACGTTGAGAAAGAATTTTTAAATTGTTTTTTTCTTATTGAAAAAAATACATTTCTTCATATATTTTTGGAAATTTCGCTAAAATTTAAGGAGATCATCCCTAAAACTCGCCAATATCTTGAATTTCATCAATCTGACGCAAAACCTGCATTCAGATGATCGAATGGTATTGTATTCAGCTTTTAATTTATGGAAAAAGATTTGAAATTGGTTGAACAAAACGCAAGATATTTGAATTTTAATAAATTCCATATTTTTAAAAGTTGTAAAACTCGATATTGAGCTAAAACTCAAAAACTGCTCTACTTAAATTTTTTTGAAGCACGGTTCTGAAATCAGTGCTAAATTGTGCTTCAAAAATGTTGGTCGTTGACAGAAGTTCACGACTTTCGTTTTATTTTGTAAACTAGTGTAATCTATAGCATCAAAGGCACGAGTTCACCTTAATTGTGTATTTCTGAACTCAGACAACCTCGCTCCTAAAAGCAACGATTATTGGCCCAAAAATACCGAAACGTCGTCTAATGTTCCGATGCGACGGCTAATTCGCTCAAATTACACCGAGTATAATGGTGCTCAGACCTTCATGAAATAATGCTCATTATTATCTTTTATTTAATGCTCGATTACATAAACAATTTGTACCCGATGCCTTCTTCCAAGACGATCGAAAACGCAACAAATGCGGACGTAGGGTCTGGGACCATTTGGGCAGAAGCACCTATTTTGGGCACTTGCTGCTATAACTCAGTCAATTTTAAACCGATTGTCTTGATTTTTGAGACATAATCAGATAGACACAGTATCTGGTCATGTTCAAAAATTGATGTCAATCGGTTTAAAATTGACTGAGTTATAGCAGCAAGTGCCCAAAATAGGTGCTCCTGCCTAAATGGTCCCAGACCCTATGTAAACAAAAACCGTCAATAATTGATCAGATGTCAGACGGAGAACAAAAAAAACTGTAGCCGGAAAATCGAATCAAATTTTCTTCGTCAGCAAGCTATTGCTACCTGTTTCTGTGTGCCGCCAGGTGGAGAATGGAGAGGAAAACCTTCTGCCAATCCAATGATCCAATTCAACTTCCGTTGCGCACCCGAAGAAGGTTCATCATTGATTGGTTTAATTAAATCTTCGCTCTTCTTGGATGGTTCTTGTTGCTTCAGGAAGCATTCCCGAAAGAAATACGATTCAAATTGGCGGCGCCGGAGTGAGCCACAAATTGCGCTTCACCGGAATGGAAGGCATTTGATCTGTGTCTTGATTCATTGCTAAAATATAACGAAGAAAAGTCTTCGCCCATCATGAACTCGTCATCAAAACAAACTTTGTGGCACTTCGACTTTTATCTTAGCTGATATTTTAACCCGTACATCTTTTTCGATGTTTTATGACTTCTTGTTTTGTTTTGGCCAATGTTTTGTTTATTCTTCATAACTCACTATAACAAGATTATAAGTGACAACTTTTTATCGTACCATTATCTTTTAATTCCCACATTTCCAAATAGAAACTCTGCCACTGCCAATGCCAAATTACACCCATTCAACGGGAGCATCAAATCATAAAATCATCTGTTTCAGCTTGGCTCCAGTGGATTTAATAATCGTAAAAGCGATGGCATGTCTCGTAAAATGATCCCTCCATTACATATTCCGTTCCTTCGGTCCCACCCAGCCAGACGCCCGCCGCTGCCGCCGCCACAGGCCAGCCGTTAGCGGCACACGTCCGGAGTCGATATCGCGGAAAATTATTTCCATAATCGTTACGCCTTCCATCACCCGCGCGCTTCATCATAATCATCATTGCAACCATCCACAAGCGTGGAATCTGTGTTTCTCTGTGTGTGTATCTAAATCGATCCAGATCGATTAAATTTGAACTTTAATCTCACTGGCAGCAGCGTTGCGTTTGGTTTGATGAGCTCCGGAGTGAAATTATAGATCAAATGAAATGGACTGCAAAATTTAACAAGCACTTACGCTAATTTTTCTGTTTTAGGGTTTATTATATGTTTGTGCTTAAAGTGCACCGTTAGTTCGTTTGAAAGAAAACTTATTTGAGCCATAAACGATGGCAAGCACGTGCGAATCATTCGCGTTTTCTTTCACGTACCAACAATCCACAACATTAGACGGCAGTTATAAATAATGCCAAAGTTTTATATGAGTGTTTAGTTTAATTTAAGATCTTTCATCGTCGCTATTATACAGACCACTGAAGTGATGGGTTGAAATGGTCATACTTAAAGCCTATATTAATAAAAACATTATTTGCCCGTGTAGTTGCCGGCTTAGAATAGCACTACGGACCCCCTGTTCCGGGGGTAAAAGTCCACCAAACAAGGAACCCCAATCCAAGGTGTCAGGCGACCCGTGCTGAGGGATGAATGGTTGAGGGGGTTTAAAATATCCTCGATCTTTAACGGAGCCCGTAACGTGGGTAGATCTCCCATTTGGGTTGCGTTACGGAGTAAAATCTACCAAACTGAACCCTGGTGACATCCAGCTTGTTAAGCTAGGATAATGCGTTTTGGTAATAAGGATTCATGGTACAAAGTCCTTGTTACTAGTGACAGTTTCTAAAATTGCATTTATTTTGCCTTACGGATAGTTAAAGACTCGGTTTGTCCTCGCCGTGACTACACTTGATGTAAGGAAAACAAACATGCTTTGCGTATCTAATTGCGTAATAACCTACTAAGGACTGATAAGTACTACTGATACAAGGACTCACGTGAATTCTTATTACCGAACGCATTCTCTAATTTGACAGCGTTTTGCAACTAGCCTAAAGCCCCGGGTTTTTCAATGTTGTCCTGGGACTAAACTAGAAGCAAGACACGGATGAAGCCAGAGTTCCGATGCATGGACAAATATCAGTTCTATCGTTTTGTTTTTCTCAGAAATAGAATCGATTATGTGTGATTAAGGGCGCACTTTCGCTGGGATTTATTTCCCTGTGAAAACGGTACTTTTTCATCACATTCGATTTCTCGAACCTCTGAGGTAACAAAACAAGATCTGTACAGAAATCGATGCTCCATTGCCTCTCAATGACAATGGAGTAGTACGACATGCACTAAATACTAAGGATACGGGTATTGCCACAAAAGATCTAAATACTGGTCGCAGTGGCTCAACCGAACAGAAAAAAATAAAAATAAAAATATTTGTATACGGTGTCCAAGGTAGCTTGTTTTTGTTAAATGGTCAACATGGTACATGATTGTGTTTGTTTGTGAAAAAAACAACAAAATGTGATCTAGCAGCAAATTCGAAGTTTTAGAATTTCCGAAAAATATTGGATTACGGCAACATGGTTTAAAACCAATATTTGGATGAAGAACTAGGGATGTTCAATTCCAAAGAAAAGTTATTTAAAAAATAAATTTTTCACACTGCACCAGAAATAATGTTCGGCTTAAAAAGTGATATATTTTGTTTCTGAAAATATGCAGAAAATACCAAGTCTTCCCATAAATCTTTGAAAATCACAGATTTTTTCTGGGAGGGGCTGTCCACCTTCACCCTGATAAAACCAAATGCATCAATAACTTTGTTTATACTATCCACACTAATTTGAAGTTGATCTTAACCCTTGAACGATCGCGCTGTTGTATTTTGTACAACACGTTGGTCGCCTTCTGTTGAATTTCTGCGGTGTTGAAAAAAGTAAGTGAACCCAGAATGCTTAGCTTTATCACGACGGTCTCCGAAGAAAACTTCCTAAATCAAACCATTATGTTACATATTATTTCAGAAAATCTTCCATGCCTTCATGCAGAATACCACAAAGCATACATTTAAAAATCTGGCATGAATCGCTTCACCAATTCCTCCATAATTTTTTACAAATTATTTCAGAAATTATCTGAGAAAGTCGCCCATAGATTACTTCAACAATGCCTTTGGATATTTATTCAGAAATTTCTCTACGCATTCGTTGGTGAATCTTTTGGAGATTCCTTCAGAAAATTTTCCAAAAGTTTCTTCAGAAATTCTTCTAAAAATTCTTTAAAAAAAAACTTTTTGAATTTTGTCCGAGTATTCGGCCAACAATTCCCTCACAAATTCATTCAAAGAGCATTTGCTCTTTGAATGTCCACGTTTCGTGGAGCAAAGGTCGAGTATGCAGGAGGTATGCGGTAGAGATATCACGCCTGACAACATTGTTGAAAGGATGTGTATGGGGGCGGACAAGTGGGACTCCGTTACTTCCACGGTTTCTCGAATCGTACTTGAACTACAGAGTAAATGGCGAGCCGAACAACAGCTAGTTGAGTAGGCCCCCTTCCCTATCCAGGAGCTTGAGTTCAACGAGTAGTCCAAATACTAGCCGCGCTTACTATTAGAGTGTACTCATGTACGGTCCCCCCTTCTCGAAGTCATCCCTAACGGGCGTACCGCGAAGGTAAGGAAGAGAGAGAACGAGTTTTTAGTGGGTCGATCCCCACATCACCCGAAGAACCACCTCTTGGGTATATGTTGCAGATTGTCTCATTCTATAAAAAAAAATCGTTCAAAAAATCTTCCATGGATTCATTTGGAAATTTTCTTCAAGGATTTGTTTAGAAATTCTTCCCTTTCTACAAATTCCATAAACAAATCTTTCAAAGCATGTTTCATGATTTACTTCTGAAATTCCTCCATTTTTTCGATTTTTTTTCAATAAATTGGAGCCGAATTTATTTCCACAGCAACTTTCAGTTTCTCCAGAAACTCCACTAGAGATTCCTCCAGAAGTTTTACACAAAGATGTGTAAGAATGTTATGTATGAGTTTCTGCATAAATTTCTCCAGGGATTTATTTTTGAATATCCTTCAGTACTCTATTTTTGGACATTTCTAGTTTTTTTTTCCGAAAAATCCTTTGGAAATTTCTCATAGCATTCTCTCAAACTATAGACCAGGGAACTTTCTCTGGGGCTTACTTTGAAATTGCTCTAGGAATTTTTATTTGCAGATCTGAACTGCTGTCAGTAATTCCTGAGAGTTCCTTAGAAATTCCTCCAGGGACTCCTAAAAAATGCGAAATTAATTCGGGAATTTTCTGCAGGGATTCATTTAAAAACTGTCCCACGGTTTTTCCTTCTAATTTTTTCGAGGGATTCTTTCAGAAAATCTTCCATGGATTTTATTATGAATTCGAATAATAATTTCTTCAGAAATATCTCCACATTTTCCTCCAGAGATTTTATAACAAATTTCTTCACATATAACTTTGAAAAAGCTTCCACAGATTTTTCAATAAGTTTATCATGAATCCTTGCTGAAATAAAAACCAACCTTTCACGAGTTCCAGAAAAAAGTTCCCAGGGATTCTTGAAGAAATTCGTTCAGGGACTTCCTTTTATATTTCCTCGTGAATTTATTTTGAAAAATCATTCTTAAGAAATTCAGCCGAAATCTTTTAGGGATTCCCTTAGACTCCAGAAATTTCTCCTAGAACTCATTAAGAAAGTCTTGCACGGATAGCTTTCAAAACTTTTGCATGAATTCCTTTGGAAAAATCTTGCACATATTGTTCCAGAAATTCATTTACCAATTTATTCAGTTTTTTTTTCATAGAGATTCCTCCAAAACACATCCAAAGCATTTATCTAGAAAACCTTCCATGAACTTTCTCAAAAATACTCCATGTTTTTTTTAGAAAATTATTCACGAATATATTAAGAATCATAAATTCAGAACTCCTTCAATTTTTTTTCAGAAGCTTTCATGAGATTTTTTTATGGATTGCTTTAGAAATTCTACAGGAGATTACTTAGCAAACTCCCAAGAAATCTTCACATTCTTTTAGATATTTCTTCAAGACATTACTTTTCCATAAAATGCTCCGAAGATTTTTTAAGAATATCTGAGAAAACCTACAATATTCCTTCAGAAATTTTTCTACAGATTCTTTCAGAGATTCTTACAAGGAGGCTGGAAGACATTCTTGCAGAGATTCCTGTAGAAATTCTCACAGAGATTACATTAGAAATTCCGCCGGGTATTCCTCTATGTATATACTCATAAATTCTTGCAGGATTTCATCCAAGCGTACCTCTTAAAATTTATCTTTGGATTCCTCCGGGATTTCATGAAAAAAAAGTTTAAAATTTTTGTTAGGGGAATTCACTTGGATTTTTTTTTAATAACTCCAGGGATTTTGTTGGGCATTCCACCAACGGTCTCCAGCAGTTTCTTCAGGTCTTCCTCCTGGAATTTGTTCAGAAAATTTATGTATGGGTTCTTGAATTTTTTTCAGAAATTCTTTCACGAATTCATTTAGAGTTTTCCTCAGTTTTTTTTTAATTTCTTCAGCGATACTTTCGTAAATATATTAAGAAACTTCTTCAATTAGCTTAGCTTAGCTTAGACTGACTGCACATATCTATGGTTGCTACTCCGTGATTGGCTCGAACCAATGACAGTTAAGAAACTTCTTCAATTAGTTCAGAAATTCCAACAGGTGTTTATTCAAAAGTTGATCCATTCGGCATTTGTATTATTATGCGATAGTTTTTTTTTTTAAGATTTCTCCAGCAACTTCTTTGGAATCTTATTCGGCAATTTCTTTGAGAATTGATTTGTATTTTTTTTCGAAAATTTCTTTGGTAGCTACTCCGTTACTTTAAATTTAACTTCTTGTTGTTATTCTAGATTTGAAGAAAAACGCCTTTGGAGACTCCTTTGCCATTTTTTCTTTGGTAATAATTCCTTTGCAAATACTTTGTGACGGGCTTGGTGGTCTAGTGGCTACCGCTTCTGATTCGTATGCAGAAGGTCATGGGTTCAATCCCTGGCCCGTCCTTTTCATCCTACTTTGTATCTTTCTATCCACTTTCTCTCGCTCTCTCTTCTATACATATACAACTCATGTATATTCATATGTTCATAGCCATCGCTAGAACCAGAAACGAATTGAAAAAAGTCGTTTCCCTCCCTTCCAACTTCCACTCACAGCACAGTGTATATATAACGCCTATAAGTTATGCAACCAAAGCGTGCTGTGCCGCTTGACCTTATTCACCCACACAATCTATCACGAACACTATAAATAACCCTATCCATGGATCGCATCACCGACCCAACGGTGACTCCCAGATCTCCCATCCTTTCCGTCTAACAAATACCCCAGTCCGTGCGGGTTGTGGGGACGCAGAGTGCTCTCGGTCTCTAGTAGCAACAACCAGTACACTCTAACATTCCTTTCTCTTCCCAGCTGACTATAAGGGCTTGGCCGGCGCCGTTATTGATCAAATATGCATGAGCTGCTAAAATTGCACTTTGAGAATAAGTGGAATGTCCCAGCCCCTTATTCAGTTAGATCTCAGTGCAACTGGTACCAGTTCAGATCAATCACGGAGGAGCAACCATTGACATGTATAGTCAGAATTGATCGTTTTGATCGTTTTGATCGGTAATAATTCCTTTGCAAATACTTTCGTAATCTATTTAGGGGTTCTTTTGGGGGTAGAATAAGATCTAGCTAGGTTACCCTTTCAGGACGCGCGCCCTCAAGCAGCTGAAACGGCACCGCGCTCACGCTGTATACGACGAGTGGGCTTTTTTTTGGTAGTGCTGTACTTTTTACAACAGCTCGCTTCCTGAAGGGTTAAAATACAAGTAAATGAAAATAAAAAATGAATTCTTTTGAAAATTTGTTTGAAAATCTATCAACTTGTTTTTTTTCTTGGAAATTTTGTAAATTCTTTAGGCAACTGTTTTGAAAACTGATTCGGCATTAGAATTTTTTCGAAAGTCTTTTCGTAATCGACAATTCTTTCCACAATTCCATTGCAAATATCTCCAGCCATTCCAGTTGTAAGTTTTCTAGTCAAAAAAAATTTCGAAAACATTTCCAAAAAAAAAATGGCCGAAGGCGTTTCCAAAGAGGCTTCCCAATGAATTTCCGAGAGATTCTTTGTAAGAATTGTGGAGAGAAATCCTATGGCAATTGTTCAAAAAATTTTCAATAGCTTGCAATTTTTAAAGAAATTGTCGAAAAAGTGCCTAATACATTTTTGAAGAAAACTGCTGAACCATTATTCAAAACGTTTACCGTTAGAGTTCACAAAAAAAAAACTCTAAAACGATCTTTAATTATGTATAACGATACAATTATTTGATTATATACGCTACGTTGATACATCTTGAATAAATTGATCAACCCTTTGAAATGAATGAACAATGCTTTCAGAGTAAATGTTCTGATATATATATTTTTTGGTTTATTCGATGTTTTCTCGTCCTGACAAACAATAAAGGGTCTGTTTGAAAAACAATTTCAACCAAATGAAGGAAAAAAATTGCTTCATAATAGTCCCAAAGACATCAAACAGATTTGATCTATATTTTGAATTCACAAAAGTTATATTCAAAAGTGTCCAAAATAGCCCAGCATTTTAAAAGTGGTCCCGCGAGGGGGGGTGTCTACCCCACAAACCCCCCTCCCTTCTTGAGCACGAGCTTGCCAACACATATGTATCTCTTTACGAATTCCACCGTTAAAAATCGTTATAATATTGACCTAAGACTAAACGCTCCTCCGAAAAACTATTATTAGTCGAGCCGCGATTCTAATGCAGATTTGTCAAGGGATTAATCAAGGTATTATGTTTCCGTCCATTTATATTTGTTGAAAGTAACCCTTTAAACTTAAAACAGTTTGTAAAAAATGTTCATCATCTGGCTTAAGAGTTATCGAATGATGAGTTAACATGTTTTACAGCCAATTAGTCACATATTTTTGTATAAAATTCACTATTTTCCGAAATTGCGTGTCAGGCTTGAAGTTCGCCTTTCAAACACTTTCAAACTTTTGTTACCGTAGCTGTATTGCAAATGTAATGAATATTCGAATGAATGTTTCTAGCTGTAAAGTATTCGCTAAACCCGATTTCGTCATCAAAAGTCCTATAAATATTGAAATTTATGCATAAAATTGTACTTTTCCGCAAGTTATAACATACTTTCAGGCGTTTTCTTAAGATTTATTAAACTTCAAACTCAAATAAATAAAAATTTAGTAAACTTGTAAAAACTTTGCATAGCTTTTTGCATTCCGGGGTAGGTAATTCAGGAGGAAATAGTAGTTTACGCAACAAGGGGCAGAATAAAGATTTTTACAGCACGAGTCGTACATTTATCCAACGAGGCTTGCCGAGTTGGATAATTACGACAAGTGCTGTAAAAATCGAGTTCTGCACCGAGTTGCGTACAACGTTTTTTGCAATTTCATAAATTACCGCTTAAGGGTAGTTTTTAACAAAACTTATTCATCAAACTGCACACTGACGTTCATAGTCATGTTTAAGAAAGTCTGATCATAGCAGGTTATACTGTGCAGTTGTCACAATTTTTCAAATAGCGTCCAGAAAAGTTCACGAAATTGATCCAAACATAAAACAATGCTGTAATGGTTCATTACGCAACGCTAATCAGTGCTGTAATGAACCATTACAGCACTGCTAATTTGGTGTGGAAAAGTAGGCCTTTTCCTGACGGATTTGCGTGAGGTAAAACAGCCTATTACGATGAGAAATTGCAAAAAAATATGTTCAGCACTTACAAAAACATTTCACTGACTGATCAATTTCACGCCGATTTTTTTATTACTATTATTTACGTGTATTTTAACATAACGCTAATTCTACACTTTCACCCCGAAATTAAAATTTTTGATTTTTTATTTCAAATGATATTTTTGTAATAAAAAGATTTGCAGTTGAATGTTTAACCTCGTTGACTGATGAAAACCATGGTCGTACTTATTTTAAAGTAATAAATTTAACCATATCGATAAGTATTCAAAAATTATTTGCCAAAAAACTACAAGAAGTGATCAATTTCACCCGAAATCACGGTACTAGATTTGTAATAATAACCTGAATTTTTGTATGTTGAGAAGGCGAATTCTTCGTTTCTGTGATTATTTGTTAAATTTGATGCTGTTTGAGGAAAACTTTGTAAAACAGTGCGAACGAAGTGACAATAAATGGAGAAAACAACAACACAGTTTTCCAATGTTTTGCTCAAACAGCATTAAATTAGACAAAGAATCATAATACCCGCTTTTAACACAATTTCTTTGCAGAAATGGAGAATTTACCTCCTTATCAAACAAAAATTAAACTCATCACTACAAATCCCGTACTTTACCGATTGAAAAATAAAATCTAAAAACCAATTGAAAATAACTGTAAAATCAATTATTTACGTTAGGATTTGTTTTACTTATGCACTTTTTGTTTTGTTTATGGAACTTATATACTTTGTTATTGCTTTCTCGTTTATTTAAATTATTAGCAATTTTAGAATTTTTCATGGACATTTTTAAATTTACAATAGGGTGTTTGACTGACTGGCAAACAAAAATAAGTAGGGTGACTTTGGGTACGGCAGGTTTGTTCTCTTCGTCATGGCATGGGGGGTTTTTGCCGACCAAATTACCCAAAATTGCCTAAAATGCATATGTTGCTCTCTTACAATCCTACTAGAAGGCGATTTTTTTCAAATATTGTAGACGATACTGTAGAAAAATTTTGCTTCCTGTGACGATGATCTCATTTAAGTTGCCAAACAAAACTGGCATGCTGGATAAAATTCATCAAATTCCAAAAACTCTGGCTGTGGAGGCAAATGCGTCGTGTTTCTCAGCAAACAACAACATAACAATCAATGATTGTGTTACGTAGATATAAGATTGATTGCATAAAAATGAGACAATCTTGGCGGTTCCATCCGAATGCGCAAAACAAGTGTTTTAAATTCCGAAGGTCTTCCAATCATCATTCAACACTTCACTCCACACAGCCTTCGGCAAGTGAGTCACCCAATAAATAATCCATCCGAGAGTTACACAACTTCCAATCCGCTCAGAACCACGGAGGCACATAGCAATGCAAATTACCACCGTCCAAGATCAGAGAAACTTCAACTCCAAGATCCCGCGCACGTGTGTGTACTGTGTAGGTATCACTCTAGCTTACGACGACGACGACGACCCTAAGCAATAGCACATAGTAGTACTTACTGGTCCACGATCCAACATGATTGCAGCTGTGGGTACGGCAGCTCTAATGTGGGAAGGTTGTTGGTTCTGGCTTCTACAATAGTGCTAGCTCGTCTAAACTAGGGTGCAGTCTCAATCAAACCTGTCTTGTGTAGAATCTCTTAAACCGAGGCTTGGCTGCTCTTGGTACAACTGATGAGTCTGTACTTCTTCTGCACGGCAATAAGATGCTGCAGACTTGCTGGAGTTATGTATGCCACTGATTACGCAGCAAATTGAGCACATTTAATTCTTCTTGCGATTTTTTCGCTTGCACACCGCTTGGCATTCACTCTTTGTGGAAAACCTTCTTGTGTAATTCACTCGTAGCTATTCCACCCACAACAAATTGCTTCTTGCAAGTAAGATTTTTTCTCAACACGATATCAACTTGGTGCACCACTAGAGAACTTTTCAAACATACGTGAGCAGCGATGTAATTATTTGGACTCGCTTTCCCAGTCTCTTGCTTCTGTTACACACTTCTCTTGAACTATGGTTGCGCTTTCATCTTCTCATTAGCATCAGCAACGGTGATTTTATGCTCTATGCTTCTTCTTTATTCTTCGCACTGATTCTATGCGCTTCGAACACACTTTCGTAGCTATGGCTTTTCTAGATCAATTGATTACCGGAGCTTTTTCATATTTCATTCTACACGATACTTTTCTTCAGAGGTTAATTAAATGCTTTTTCTTTTTTCGCCCGGATTTCCTGCACCGCCGTTGAAGAAAAACCTTAATCAACCACTATACACCCGAGAAACTCTCCGCGAAAAACGCTGCAGTATACGGTTGTTCTAACGCGCGAGAACGTCGAAAGTCTCCACCGAAAACAGAACGTCACGTCCGACCGTCTCGCTGCGACTAAAAGAAAACTCGGTCCTCCTATCTCGGAACGGCGAGGACGGCAATGCGCTTGTACTAATCAGCCGTGGTTCACCACACACGACTCCGTTAACGGCTGGGGGCTGACTAAGAAGAGACGGTCGAAGCCGTATCGTATGCTCCCCGAGCTGCGTTCGACGAATTCTTGAATCACTACTCTTTCTCTCTCGACGCCGCGCCGCCGTCGTCGAACTCGTCACCGTCGTTGTCGGTCGCCGTCGCCGTAGTCTCTCTGCAGTTCAGCACATCTACAGCACACCACCCAACCCCAATCCAAACCCCGGCTGATGTTGTGTATATGCGGCGGGCTGTTTTGCTCCACGGAGTTCAAGTGCTGCCGTTTGTTGCACTCTGTGAGCAGAGATAGAGAATCGCCGCAGCAGCAGCACCAACAACAAAGAGTCCGTTGTGGAACCGGTTCCTCCTCCGGAGTAGGGTGCGGGGATCAATGCAGTGGGCGATGGTGGTCTACGGGCGCGGGTGGGAGGTCACACGTGCGAGCTGTTTGTCTGGCTGGAGCATGAAATGTACATACAATTCTAGCAGCTAATTTGTGCTCGAATCTGTTGGAAAATAGGGAAACGGAGAAAGAGTGAGAATTGTACGCGAGCGCACGAGCGAGGCGAGGGAGCGAGTGAGCGATGAGAGGGAGCACTTTACTGATGGATGGTGCAATAATGAGGAAACATGGAAATATGTTTGATTTGAGAGGGCAATGCCTGTTGTGTGTAATGAGGTAAAGCCATGCCTAATGCTTTCAGGTTGTTAGAACAAGGCAAGGGTAATTGCATGTACACAGACAGTCTCTAATTGGTACACAGTTCCTTCCGGGTTCTATGGCTCAGCATCGATGGAAATCAGCTGTTGAGCTGCGAATTGTAATCACGTTCGGTATGTTGTTTGTTTGTTTGTTTATTTCCCCAACTGGTCACGACGAGAATAACAACAACTGATAAGCTGTACTAGGAGTCTGAAATAAAGTAGTAGGAATTAAAGTAGTACAGCAATTCTTCACGCTTTAGGAGACACTTTATATACGTGGATTCCATTTGAAACAAATGTTAATAGGGTTGTAGGGCCCAGTCTTGTGCATTATCACCATCATAACACAAAAAAGCCGCAACATCAACATTGCCCTTCTTCCTCCATCAACGCTACAGCCGACCGTCTCTATGTTGCTATCGAACACATTCGAGACGAACGCATTGATACGGTGGCTGCCGCCGCCACGCTCTTTCTCTGCAAATCTCTTGAGTAGCCGAACGCTTCTTAACCGTCGTTCCGAAGCAGAGCTATGTCACTCACTGCGGGGTGACTCTCGTCTGAAAATGCCAGGATGAGGGTCAATTTGTTAAGTAGTATTGCATGGCGCAGCAAACACAAACATAGCACGCCCTATGAATAGAATGCAAAGCGTAGAACAAAAACTCGCTTCGGTGTTTCATCGTGTGGTTCGGAAACAAGAGACGATCGCTGCTGTTGGATGTGGTTGACTCTGCATTGAACGAGGGTTGGCTTGAGTGGCTTTTGCGTGAATCGATTATGTTTTGATGGACTGCGTTTGTCGTATGAAGTGATGGTTGGAGCGAGTGTCATTCGACATTGACCATCCTGAAACTGCACAACCCTGGTAGGGCCATTAGTAATCCTACCCACCCAAATTCGCTTTATTCAAAAACAAGCAATTACGTCTCCTTCTGATTCCGTTGTTAGTGTTTTCGTACGTGCTTATTTCTAACATGTGATGGGGACGCATGGTAGCCTCTGACGACTAATATTCAATGGCGACCATGCGTCCCCATCACATTTTTAGTAGTAGGATATTCCGTATGCTCGCTGATGTTCAACGCGTTCCAAGTTAGTATTCCTATGCTCCCAAATTTATCCTTTTCAAAAACTAAGAGATGCAAATTTACATGATTTTTTTTATCTGTATTAACGAGATTTTTAGCCCTAGGCTAGTTCATCTCGGAGTTTACATGAATTTATCTAAAACCTACACAGATCAAATGCATGTATTCCTCGTTTTAGTGGACATTTCAATTGAAACAATTCAATTTTACATAAAATCGAAGGAAACTCCTTCAGGGTTTCTTTCAAAAACTCGTTCAGAATTTTTTAGTCATTTATTCAGATTTTTTTGCAAATTCCTCTAATGCAACTATCAGTGATGCCTTCAGAAACTATTCCAAAGTTTTTCAGGAAATTTTTCAAAAGTTCCTCTGAAAATGTGTACTGGGGTTACTCTGGACAATCTTCCAAGGATTTCACCAGAAATTCCCCAGTAACTTGCAATTCCACCTGAAATTCCACTAGGGATTCCTCCAGAAGTTTCACTTTTTCTCTCAGAAAATCTTCCTGGGATTTCTTGAGAAATTCCTCCAGGTACTTTTGAAAAAGATGTGAGATCCAGTCGGAAATTTTATGCTGGGGTTCCTTTAGAAACTACCCTAGGGGATCCTTCATAAAATTTGCGAGGTATTTTTCCAGAAAATCTCCCATGGCTTTTAATATAAATTCGACTAATAATTTCTTCGGAAATATCTACAGATTTTCCTCTAGATTTTTATTAACAAATGTCTCCAATGATAACTATGAAGAAGCTTCCACAGGTATTTTGATAATTTGTCATAGGTCCCAGCTGAAATCCATCCTAAGATTCATTTAACCCTCGAGCAGTCGCGTCTTTGACTACCTGCAACGACGCCGCGATCACGCTGTGTACCACAAGCGTGCATTTTTCATGGTGCGTGTACTCCGTACACGACGCAACCACTCCCGGGTTAAGAAATATTTCACGAGTTCCTGAAAAAATCTCAGAGGGATTTAAAAAAAAACTCTTTCAGGGACTCCTTTGAAAACTCCTCGTAGATTTACTTTAAATAATCGTCCAGGAAACCCTAAATAAATTCAGTCTGAAATGCTATCACAAAATCTTCTAGGGATACCTTCAGACTTTAGAATGTCCTCCAGAAATTTCTCCCAAAACTCCTTTAGAAAAGCATGCACGGATAACTTCCAAAAATGTTGCATGGATTCCTTTAGAAAATTCTTGCACAGATTGTTCCAGTAATTCATCTACGAATTTCTTCAGATTTTTTTTCATGGAGAAATGTTTAATGCCTTCCATGAACTTCCGTGGACCTTTCATTAACTTTCTCAAAAATATTCCATGCATTTTTGTTAGAAAATGATTAACGGATACATTAGGAATCAGAAATTCAAAGCTCCTTCAAAGTTTTCTCAGACGCTCTCTAAAGAATATTTTCCAAGGTTTGTTTTAGAAATTCTACAAGACATTATCAAGGAAATTCCCAAGATTTCTTCACATTCCTTAAGATATTCCTTCAAGACATTTCTCTTAAAATTGCTCAAAGGATTTCTCAAGAAAGTCTTACAAAATCCTTCAAAGATTCCTTCTTATATTTCCCCACAGATTCTTTCAGAAAATCTAATCAGGATTCTAAAGAAAAAGCTGGAAAACATTCTTGCAGAGATTCCTGCAGAAGTTCAAACTGATATTTCATTAGAAATTCTCTAGGGGTTCCACCAGGAATTTATTATAAAAAATTTAATGTTTTTAATAGGGAATTTCTCCAGGTTTTTTTTTAATATCTCAAGAGATTTTGCTAGATATCACATCAGGGGGTTTCCAGGTGTTTCTTTAGGTATTCCTCCCAGAATTTCTTCAGACAATCTATCTATGGTTTCTTAAAATATTCCTGTTTATGTTTTTCAGAAATCTGATTAGTTTTTTAAATATCTTCTAAAGTTTATTCAGCGATACTTTCAGATTTATCTTTAGATACTTCTTCAATATTCCTAGAATAACATCAGAAATTTCAGAAGTAGTTCCATGGATACTTTCAGAAGTTGTCCCAGCAGTTTCTTCAGGAATTGCTCAAGCGGTTTCTTCAGATATTCCTCCAGGAATTCATCCATGTGAATGTACTTATGAAAAGGCACTGAAATCCGGGAATCTTGACTAAGTAGTTCTGATTTTACATGACAGCACTAGAAATGATGTATCACACATCTGGTCAGTAATCTGCTGAAGGGACATTATTGCTGGAATTATTTTTATGGGTTTAGAAAGAATTCTTCTTAAAATTTCTAGAAAATGTTCTAGTATTACTTCCAGGGGCTTCGCCAGAACAATCCTTTGAGGATTCTTTCAGGACTTACCCGAGCAGAAGGGAACAACAACAGCATAAGGAGCTGTGTTATTTGGGCAAAATAACTGAATAATAAAATCGATTATTTCTTACTAGCACAACATAATGTGTTATAAACTTGTCTGTCATAAGTGGCAAAATAACAAATTCCATAACAAAAAAATGTTCCTGGGAAGCCATTTCAATAACTTGTTTTGTTAGTTTTAATAACAACTTAATAATAGTGAATTCGGAAAATATTTCAATAACAAATTTTGATATTAATATGTTATGGATAATAATCGGAGAGCAGAATTTGCTATGATATGAAACTCGTTACTAAATAAGTTATAATACTTATTATATAAAATTATTCGCTTTGTCTCACAAGCCCGCCAATAACATGAGGTTCATCACTCTGACGTAAGAAATATTTTCAAATGATCGAAAAATACTATATTCAGCTTTTAATTCATTCTAAGAGATTTGAAGACGCAAGATAATCGAACTTTAGTAATTTCTATATTATCAAATACGACGAGCTTCGATTTCCACCTGTAATTGATAAACTGTTTTACTTTAATTGTTTTCGGAGCAAGGTTTGAAATCAACACGTGTACTTAAAAAAGTCTGATCGTCGATAGCAATTAGGGACTTTTGTTTTGTTTTTTTTTAGCATAGAAACTGAAGAATTTTTAGAATGCTCAACAGTTTTGCAGAAAATTTTTGGGATATTGGAAATATTGTACAGATTATTACAATTTTTCTGAAAACTTTGTTTTAATTCCTCCGATTTTTCCCTGAATTAAAGAATTATGTCAAATATTTCTCCTGGATTCTACAAGGATTTCATCAAAAAAAATTCTATAATTTCTCCTGAACTTCCTCTGATGATTCCTACAGGAATTTCACCAGAATTTGTCGCAATATTTTTTTTCTAAAATTCCTCTATTTATTTCTCTAAGGTTTCCGTCCAAAACTCCTTATATGTTTATCAAGTGACTTTGTCATAAAATTCTTCTAGAAATTCGTCGACAGATTTGGTCATAAACTTTTCCATAAATGACTCCAAAAATCTTCCAGAAATTTCTCCGAGAGTTCTTCTACGGAATCTTTCATGGATTTTCAAAGAATCCTTTAGAATTTCTTCCAGCATACTGCATAGAATCCCTTCAAGGATTTCTTCAGATATCCCTGTGATCATTAGTCCTGAAGTTCATCTTAAGATTTCTCTAAAAATTTCTTTGAGGATTTCACCAGGAGTTTTTCAAAAGATTCTGCTAAGAATTTTAATAATTGCTCAGAAGAATTACCTTCGAAATTTCTAAGAAAATTACGCGAGGAGTTCTCTTGAAGACTTCTCCAGGGATTCATCGAAAGTTCCTCCAGAACTTCCAAGTGCTTATCCGAAAATTATTTAAGGAATTCTTAAAAGGAGTCGTTCCTTCTTAACTGAATACAAAAATTTAACAACACAAAGGGACAGGTCATAATTGTGGAATTGTTGCTGTGATTTCAAATCTTGTAATTTTCCTTGGGACTTCTTCAGGGTTTTCTCAAGAAATTTCTCAAGATTCATCTTGAAACTGGTCCACGAATTTGCTCAGAAATTATACAACTATTAAAATAAATTCTTTTTTGGGATTGCTGCACAAATTCAAGTTTTTTTTTTCATAAACTTCTGAAGGAATTCGTCTAGAAATATTATCACAACTTTTTGAGGAATTTTTCTTTGGAATTTTTCCATAAATTCTCCTACAAATTTTTCAAGAAATTCTTTCAGGCCTTTCCCTAGAAGTTTCTGCAAAAAAATCTCCAAGCATTTCTTAATAAGATGCAACTTTTTTCACAAGATTCGGAGATTATTGTGGAGCCTCGTTGCCGTGTGATTAGGGTAACCAAGCTTCTAATCGCATCATGCTTTAGAGTTTGAGGGTTCGATTTCCGCTCCAGGCGATAAAACTTTTCGTGAGGATGGTTTCGTATTCGTATCCACTGGTGTATGCTCCGTGTGTCTCTTGTCTAGTGTTTAGTTTCATTCAGTCTGTACAGCCTCTGGCTGAAGACAATGTCCTCGTCTTTTTTTAGATTCTATCAGAAATTCCTCTAAGGATTTCCTTTATGAATGCAGAAATTTTTCCAGAAACTGTTTTCAGAAATTATTGCCTGAATTTCCCTTTAAGTATTGTTTATTGCTCCGTTTCATTGATTTCCTCGGGCTTTTATATGGAAATTCCTCTAGAAAATTCTCAAGAGATTCTTCTGGAAGTTCTTCCAGATTCTTTTTAATTTCTTTGTATTCATTAATTTTAAACATGTTCCTCCAGAGGTTTCTCCAATAAATCTTTTAGATATTCCTCCACGTATTGATTTGGATTTATTCAGAATTTTCTTTTGGGATTACTTGTGATTTTTTTTCCACAGTTTCTCTCAACATTTTTTGCAGAGATCAATTCAGAATCTGTTCCTTAACCTCGCTTCCCTAAATGCATTCAGAAATTGCATTACATTTTTTTCTGAAAATTCCTCCAGGGATCTCTTACTAACTTATTAAAAGATTTCTTTACTAATTTCACCAATACCTTTGTTTGCGTTTTATGCAGGCATGTTAAAAAAGATTCTTTCCTAAACAGATTTCTTTAGGCATCCCTCCATGAATTCCTCAAGCACATTTTCCTTGGAATTATTTCCAGAGCTCCTTTAGAAGCTTCTCATATTTTTTCAACGAACTAGTGGGATATTTTAAGGTTCCCAGATATTCTTCAGGGTATTCTCCAAGGCATTATTTCAGGAATTGCTCCACAGATAACATCAGAAATTGTTTCAAGATTTTTTTCATGAAAGTTTAGGGAGTTTTCAAAAATATTTCTGGGGAGTTTTTAAGGGGTTACATATGATAAGGTCGAACAACAAATCAAAAAAATACTTTATTCTTTTATCTCGAAGTATGCGCTCTAAAGATTAAACAGATTCAAGCAGTGGAAGCAAAGATACAGTGTTTTGAGCCTCGCTCCCTTAAGGGCGCTTAATGTATGCTTGAAATTTTAAAAGCGGAAGCATGGTTTTCCGAAGACGTCGATGCGGTGACTACGATTGCAGAAACACTTCTCAACAATAATGTATTGTGTCCTTGAACAATCAATATTTTTCGAAGAAAAAAAAACATGTCAGTGTTATTATTTTTTTATACTTGTTTTTGGATGAAAAATGTTTTTTTTTGAATCACTTCCGTTTGTAAAATAAACCAGGGACTCCTTAAACAAATGTTCAGTAATTGTTGTGCAATTTCTTGAAGAACTTCTGAAAAATCTGAATAAACTTCTCAAAGAATTCTCAGATGAATTTCTTGAACAAATTTTATTGATAAGTTTGCAAGGATTCCTAGAAAAAAAAACTGTTGAGATATTTTAAAAAGAATTAGAAGGATAAAAAATCCGATGGAATTCATGAGAGAATATCTGAAGGCAGCCCTGGAGAAATTTATTAAGACAATTCTGGAAAGATTTCTGAAAGAAACCTTGGTAGGTTTCAAGTTCGAATTTACGGAGTAATTTCAGAAGAAACCCATGGATTAATTTTCGAAGAAACCCATAGACGTTTTCCTTGGACTTGGAATTCTTGAACAAATTTACGGAGGAATCTGATTTGGAGCTTTTGAAAGAATCTCCATATAAATTTCTAAAAGAATATCCGGAAGAATTTCTTAAGGAATATTTGTAAGAGTTTCTAAAGGATTCTGCGGAAGAGTTTCCTTGGCGATACTTCTGACGGAACTTTTAATTTTCTTGAAGAATCGCTGAATGCATTTCTAAAAGGATCCATGGATGATTTCCTGAGAGAATTCTCGTACCTATTAATGCAAAAACGTTATTGAGGAAAGGTTCCCAAAGTAATTAATGTAGCAATAAGCATACTTATCGCCAGAATCTCGTGATTCTGGAGGGGGCCAGGCCCCCCTTGGCCACCCCTATTTACGTAAATGAATGTAGCCCGAGGCTAATTCATTGCAACGGCAGAATTTTTTCATAATGTTCTTGAAAATTTTGCGAAGAAATCGCTGGCAGAATTATTGGAAGGATTTTTGGATGAATTTCTGGAAATATCCATGCATAGTTTTGAATTAAATCCTTCGATTATTTCTGGAGAAAACTTTTAAAGAGTTTTTTAGGAATCACTACAGGATTTCCGAAGAAGTTCATGGAATGATTTCCAAAACAATCCTTGCAAGATACAATAATATCCATCTCTCAAGTGTTCTTGAAAAATAGGTCACATCTCTCACAGAACAAGTGTAGGGAGATCAACTTCTCCCTATTACAACAAACTGCATGTGTATAGGTATTGTACTTTTAGCCTGCACATCGCGATAGGATTGACTAATTTTGTCATCAACTTGACAGTCACTTACACGCCCGAAATGTGCGCTACTTCATGAAGATTAAGTTTCTGCGCTCATTATAGAGCCGCTTGCTATAATTAAATTAGCCTTACGCCATCATCAACATCGCCGTTCGTTGTCGCGCCGTCGTCGTCGTCGTTCTGATTCGGCTTATAACAAAGTATACCCATGAATTTGGGCCGCGCTCCAGACGGGAACGCTCAAGTCGGGCCTGTGCATGTGGCCCCCGTGATTTGTTATCTTATGCTCCCTCTGCATATTTACCCTGCAGTGTGTAATGTGTATACAATCGCGCATAATCGTCTGGTCGGAGAGGGCCCGATTTTCGGTTGGCGGTACACCGAGGTGTTACCCCGCAGTAAATATTTGGCTTCGGCAGCTCCATGTGGCCTCATTCTGGGGGCTGGCTGGCTGATCCGATTGGAAACATATGCTGTAAGTACTGAAGGTACTGGGATGGCGAAGAGTGTGGCATGCGGCGCGAAGAATGTTTGAGTTGAAACTCTTTGGTGGGATGTGTATAAGTATGAGCTTTATTTACACATGGGATTATCGAATATGCAATCACCAAATCGTTTTTTAACTCAATCTCAATGGAAGCTTGAGTTTGATTGACTGCATTCACACATACTGTCAAATGTCGCCTTAACCCTCTACAGGAAACCTTAAATGATGGTCCATTTCGGAAACCTGGGGTCCATTACAGTCACAGTTACGACTTACAGTTAATGGACCCCAAATTCGTTCATCTGTATCGCATGATCCTGATTTATTAGAATATCAGTGTCTTCAGTCAAGTTGTGAGATTGGTCAAGGACTTACAGATGCTGGACCGTTTGATTCGGAATTTCATATATAGGTGGCGCTAGTGAGCATGTAAGTATTCAGTATTTGAGCACATATATATCAAGATCCTGACCACATAGTATTTTGGTGTCATCAGCAAAGTTGTTTATTAGGTAAGTTGTTAACTAATGATGGTTCGTTTGTTTGAAAATTTCACACATAGATGGCGCTATGGCATCTTCGGCAAAGTTGTTGAGTTGCTCAAGGACTGACAGATGCTGGTCTGTTTGATTCTAGACTTCACACATAGGTGACGCTAGTGAGCATGTAAGTATTAAGTATATGATCACATTTATATCAAGATCCTGACCACATAGAAATTTGGTGTCTTTGGCAAGTGGTTTATAGGGTCAAGTGTTTACTAATGATGGCTCGTTTGCTTGAAAATTTCACACATAGATGGCGCAACTAATCGTGCAAATTTTGTATTTCATATATCAGGATCTTGAGCACCTAGAAAGATGATATCTCCGGCATAGTTGTTGGGTTCATCAAGGACTTACAGCGTTTGATTTGGAACTCCACGTATAGGTGGCGTTACTGAGCACGCATATTTCATATATCTCCTATATCGCGGGATGCTGATCACTTAGAAAGACGGAGTCTTCGGAAAAGTTGTTGCGTAGGCCAAGTACTTACTGACCATGGGCCGTTAAATTTGGAAATTTGCCATACGTAGACGGCATTGTTCAGCATGCAAATAGTATATCTGATATATTTCAGGATTCTGAGCTCAAAGAAACATGAAGTCTTCGGCAAAGTTGTTGGGGGGATCAACGACTTACAGTTCATAGACCGTATAATTCGGAACTCCACATGTAGGTGGCGGTACCGAGCATGCAAATTAAATATCTCATTTATCTCAACAATCATTGCCATAACTTTCAGGTTTACCCATTTTGTTGAACAAGTTACTTTTTGCGTCGTGGCTCACGCTGAACAATGAGTACAATTTATGTGTGGGTATATGTTTGTACTACTTACTTGGCAAACTTGTGACCGTGCGGATAGCATCGTCAAACATGCTCGATTATTTAGAAATATGGTATCTTCAGCAAAGCTGCTTAGAAGATCAAGGTGAATTATAAGGTGAATTATTATTCGGTTTGAGTTTCTGTCATTAGAGCCACAGTAGTAATCTAACAAAAACATAGAAATTTTAATTATTAGCCAGAAATTTTCAAACAAGCTATAACTTTTTATTAAGTGCATTAAATTTTTACTGCAGCATCTCCAACTAGTTAGCTATAATTGGTACAAAATTCGGCTTGATTGTTTAACTCTACGTGAAGTTGAAGTGTTTCTAGTAAAATGCTTCTAATTTTACTGCAGTCCAATAAACTACTATATCATAGGGTTAAGTTAACCAAAATTAATAAAATTCTGAAAATGTATGACTAATAAATTGGTCTTTTTTTACCATTTGACTTGACTCAAATTTGTCTGAAAAGAAAAAAAGTGACAGCTTGTTGTGTACATTTTTAGAAATTCTAATCATTAGCAACCTATGTGTAACCTATTTGTAACTAAATTTGTAACTACCCAACAAACATGTTTGCTGTACAAGAGTGGAACAAACTACTCTTGAGCAAACTTCAGCTTAAGAAACTGTTATTCAGTTATTTCTGTTACTTGGGTAGCTCCGCCTAGAGATGAAATTTTGCATCATCAAACTGTAAGCTCTTAACTTACCAAACAGTTTTGCCGTGGAAATCATCTTTCTAAGTAAGCAGCGCCAGCGTCCTGAGATTTAAAAAATATAGGCTTTTAGTGCCACCTATTAGTGAAATTTCGAATCAAACGGCCCATCAACTGTTAGTCCTCGACCAGCTTAACAGTATTGTCCAGCACACCAACAAGTAATTAAAACCCTGAGAAATATGGGTCAAAAATGGTTGTGTCTGTTTGTCTCTGATATCACAAGATGTCATGTCTCTTAGCTTCTTTTTTGGGATCCATTGGTATGCGATTGGATCGTCAAAATATTTGAACAGCCCCCTGTGAACACTCTGCGTGTGCACTGAGTAGTGTTTTTTTTTCTGAGTGCGCGCAGAATTTGTGCACTGGGATTATGACTTGCAGGCTCTTGTACTATATGATATATACAAATTGCATGTCCACTGACGCCACCTGTGAGCAAAATTCAAAGCAAAACGACTTATCATTTATAAGTTCTTGGAACTTATTTGCAGAATCTTCAATTTTACTAAATAATCTGAATACTGATGTAAAAATGATTCAAAATTTGTATGCTCACTAGCGTCATCTAATGACAGAGGTTCGAATCAAACGGTCCGTTATCTGTAAATTCTTGACTTACCAAACATCTTTGCTGAAGATAGTAGAGACGGTAAGAGAGTTATTAGAACCCTGGGATATTTGAAGTATAAAATTTGCATACTCAGTGGCGTCACATATGTGTGGATTTCCGAATCAAATTTTGCCTCATCTGTAAGTTCTTGACCTATGAAACAACTTTGCCGAACACACCATCTTTCTATGCGATCAGGATCGTGAGATATGAGATGTAAAATTTGCATGCTCACTAGCGCCACCTATGTGTTGAATTTCAATTCAAACGGCCCATCATCTGGAAGTATTTGAGAAACACAACAACTTTCTCGAAGAAGTCATCTTTCTAAATGATATGGATCCAGTGATATATGAGAAACAAAATTTACATGCTCACTAGCACCACCTATTGGTGGAATTTCGAATCAATCGGTCCATTATCTGTATGCGCTCGACTTACTGAGCAACTTTCCCGAAGACGTGACACTTCTACAAGCTCTAGATCTTCCGATAATTTCGTTTGAAGACATTATATTACTAAATTGTTTATGCCAAATAGCGCCATCTAGTGAGGAAATTTCGTATTAACCAATTTACCGCCAGATGGCACATGACTTAACGAAAAAATTTGCCCAAGACATGAATATTCTAAAACATCAGAATCAAAAGATATAGAGAATTCAATTTGGGGTCCAAATGGTCCAAATTTTTGCTTAAATAAGAGAACTAGGTCTAGTTTGAAGGTATTGAAAAAATAAAGTCAATATGTTATACCCAACTTGTTTGCCATTACTCCAAAGTTGCCTTGGGTCCAAATAGACCCCATGTATCCATTAGAGGGTTAAAGTCGATGACCAGGTGATGCGTTGGGACCTAGTAATGACGGTATTTTCAGAGGGTTTGACGTGCGGTGAAGATCTGGACCGTTGTAGACCGATAACTTTACACGAACTAATTTGCTTAGGGCTTAGGCTATAGACGATGAACGATGATCTGTCGTTCTGGGTTGCACCGTGGTGGTCGCCGGTACTGTACATTGTTGATGACAGAAAGCTTTGGAAGCAGTTTGACCATCATCATGCAGTGGTCGGAGGCGATGTTAACGCCCGGATAGGTCCTGACGTTGATAATGTCGAAGAAGTGCCGTGCATCAATCAGAACGTGCCGAGTTTCTAATCGCAAGATTGGTCTCGATTCTTATTGTTCTGCCGTCACTCTTCTTGACGGCTGGCTCGCAGGGCCGGACACCAACCCCTTACTTTCCGGAAGACCATAGGGCATAGTTGAGCTTAGAGTCTTTCCGTGGCATTCGGACTTTGGTCGGATGCTGTTGTGAGCCGTTCTCCTGGAGAACAGATGCTTAAGTTTGCAGAAGCATTGACCTCAAAATCCTGTTAGTTTTGTTTCACACACTTGTCACGAAAAAGCTCTTTGTTGCACAAAAGTCACTTACTTCTAGCATATAAGTTTTTATATAGCAAGTGTGTTACTTGGGTGAAGGCATAATTCATCGTAAAATAAACAATACCCGATAACAAAGTGATATCACTTTGATAACAAACTATGTTATCGGCGTTATCATTTTGTTATTTTTGTTATCATCTTCTCCAATTGATGATAACCAAATGATAACAAATTTAGTTATAGATAATTTTAGTCTATCGCGATAACATATAAATTCTAAATGATAACAAAATATGTTATCAGCTTCCAAACGCATATGTCAAAGCTTTCCCAAAACTGAGAGCCTGATGAACCTCGAATCTAAAAATAGATTTCGCTTTGCACCTTCAATGCGACTGTAGTACGAAAGCGTAGCCTTCAATTACTCTCACTCTTACTGAGTCCCGTTGGTGTTATCGGCTGCGACTAACAATCACTCGATCAGGGTTCGAGACCCGCCTGGCCCAACTAACATTTTCAGCGCTATAAGCTTCAGTCATTTGCTTTCTGTTGTGTAACCATTGAATAAAAGCAGTATACGCTGAATAAAAGGGAAGCTAGTCAAATATAAATCATAAGCTAATACACGGCTGTAAAACAAGCACCATACAGCTACCAAACTCGGTGTTCAGAAATCCATTGCTTGTCACTGGGGCTGCCTTTACTCCACTCTATTCCAACTTCGGGAGATTTCACGGAAGATGTGAAACTTGAACAAATCTAATAGGAGTCCCCACTAACAAAACAGCTGCTACTATACAGTACAATTCGTTATACTAACAAATCCCCAAACCAGCAGCGCTTTAAAGGCCGTTATGCGATTTCATTACAGCTAGAAGCTGTAATAAACAAACTGTTGGTTTAATTACCATCACGGCTTGTCGGATGTAAACGTTATTGTCAAAACAACCTTCAAGCGGGGTATATAGCTACTACACAAATTCTTTACAGCTATCCATCTCTGTGCTGTGAATTTTTTTGGGTTGCTTTTATTGCACTTTAATTCAATGCCGGAAGATGTGCAAATCGAGTAAGAGTCCCAGCCACTACAACAGCTGCTTTTATACAGTACCCAAGCAACACACATGTTATATAAAAGTTACGACAGCGCAAGTTTTGGTTGTAAAGAAGTTTATTTTACGATATTTCAACGCAATGTTAGAATTACGTAAAATAAACTTCTATACAACCAAAACTTGCGCTGTCGTAACTCTATTATAACATGTGTGTTGCTTGGGTACGTTTTGTAATGTTGCCAAAATACAAAACAGCAGCGCTTCGTAGCCGTTTAAAGAACGCTCTTTCAGCTAGGAGCTGTGAAGATGAATCTGTTGGCGCAACAGACGTTTCATAAGCTTTTGCAGCAAGATGAAGTTGGGTAAGGTTTCTTATGGCACAATTATGAAGCCTTGTCTGGAGTAAAACAAAACGGGCTATTTTCTATGCTATTTATATATAGCAGTGTGGTAGCGAGGACATCATCGGGACCAGTGGACACGGAGATCGGAAGTTCAATTCCAAGTAGCGGCAAGTACTTTAATTATTCAATTTTAAAAGTGATAATTCCAATTCCACATGTATTGCGTCACGGTATCCATAACCTAATGATATTTAATCGTTGAATTTGGGGACGCCGTATAACTATTATTTAACAACTGTGAAAAGGCTGAAAAAGCGCCTTCTCAGGATGTTATTCAGTTGATGGCTATATAGGAGCCGAGAAAAGAGCTATGACTTCGTGGCATAGAAGCTGCTCGCACAGCATATACATGTGGATTAAGTTCGCCAGATTCATTGGTATAGGGCTTGCATAGAAGCTTCCGTCCATATGTACAACACAGTAACTCAGCATCAAGCCGTATTGAAGACGCTTTGTTGACGTTTACATTCACAATAAATGTTAGTTGGGGGACGCAATAGTTAAAAACATTGGTTGTAAATTATAAGAAACTTTTTTCAATTGCTGATGATGTCGGTAAAGTAGATTTTTAATATTTTGGTCGATAAAATAGCTCTGAATGATAACTAATTGATAACAAAACTAGTTATCAATCAGGTGTATATTTTCATGTTGATAACTAAATGTAATGTTGAACAAAATAATGTATAACACAATTAGTCATCAACTTGATCATTGAGTTCTTAAGTAACTTAACTTCTTAACTTAACTTCATTTTGGCATTCGCGAAGTAAATTTAAGTTATCATTTTTGTTATGTTGGCTCTTAATTCAACCTAAATGACAACAAACTCAATTATCATACGAATGATAACCAGGGAACAGAACTTGTTATCATTTTGTTATCCGCCTTTGCTCGGGTATTTTGCCCACTAAACATTGCCGACATTTTCCAATAGTTTTCGACACTTGCCAGCAAACTTATGACAAATATGATTTATAAATGATCGTGACATAGCCAGAATGTTTGGCCCAAATGCATTCGGAGTGCCTTTTTCTGTTGTTGACCCAAATGCCAAACGTTAATTAAATCTCCATTAGTTTTCCGCCGAAATTTCCACGGTCGTGAAAAATGGGAACCCCAAACGAGAACACTTTTCACACAGACAGCGTCTCAATGCAATGCAATCGCTGCTGGTGCAACTCTTCGCAGATAAGACAGTCGGTATTCTGTCCGACGCGACGGTGTGGTGCAGGGAGGGGCGACGCCACGCCGCACCAACAACGCTGCCAACTAATCGACTGGCCATTTAGCTAAACTCATAACTCACACCAGGCACTAACATAGTTCGTGTGGAGGTCTCCGCCCGCACTTTTGCGTCCCTTCATCACTAGAACTGTGCGGAGTGTAGACACACCGCGCGTCCGAGGGCAATCAATTGGTGTCGAGAAAATGCATTCGCTTTTTCCTTGCCTTGCCATGCCCGCAGAGAGCATTGGGTGTGGAAATTGTTTGGAATGCTTCAAGTTAAACGGTGGCGGCGTCGTCAGCTGTAAGGATGCAACAACGGCGCCGTAGCTGGATTGGAGGGAGGTGGCTGAAGGGGCGGTAAATGAAAGGCGTGAAGTGACTAATTGGATAATTCTGCTTTCCGAATGTTGGTAAGTGGAGCGGCTCGATTCCACACTAGATTGTTTCCTAAGATAAGACAAATCGGAGCAAATACGAAAGGGTTTTGGAAATATTCTGCTAGACTGTTGATGGTGATTTAGGTACCCAGTTCAGACGAGGATTGTTTTTTTTTTAATTTTCTGAAATTTCTAGGGTATACAATAAACAAAAACAAAAAAAAAGAATAATAAACTTTCGGTGGTTTGGTTTAACACAATGTAATAGGTGAAATTTATTTACCAAAATGTGTGACTCTCTTTTGCATGTAGTCGTTTCAATTTCTGCTTCACCATTCCGGGTTTCCCTTATTTGATGTTCTCTCAAAGTTTTGGCGTCAAAGGTAAATATTTACCCATGATCTAAATCATTTATCATCAATTAAATTTTACATGCTGCACTGTTAGCACAAATCCCTGCTAACACCAATATGAGTAAATGAGCCTCATCAACAGCAGACGGGTACATCAGTTTCCCCACCCGGTATTAAGTAACATACCTATATTGGAAACACGTGCATCTCTTCCAACACAATATGTGGCCCCCCTTTGGAGTATGTAAACAAATAAACCCAACAGCTGTTGATCCAATTTCCAATCATGGAGCAACGACGACTGAAAGCGAAAACCGAACAAAATCTTGCTCTTGCACTTACCGGCCTTTGGCTTACGGGGCGGCAGCGGCGGCGCGTGTGCTCACCTGAATGTGTTGTACACTAAGGGGCTGTCCATAAACCACGTGGTCATGGGGGGGGGGGGGGGTTCGGCCAATGATCATTTTGTATGGACAAATTAAAATATTTGTATGGACAAATGACCACGCGGGGGGGGGGGGGGGTTGAAAAGGGCAGACAATTAAACGTTCCATAATAAATACAAAATTTCCCATAAATAATTCGAAAAGTCCCAGTGAAGAAACAGGGGTGTAAGCAGTAATAAATAACAAAAGTTCCATAAACAAATAGAAAAATGCATAAATAAATCAAAAGCTTCCATAAATAATTGATTTTTGAGCAATTAAAAACGTCAAAAATGCAATGAATAAATCAACTGTTGCAATAAAAAAAGCCAATTTTCCCACCAAATAACTTCGAATTTTCCATAAATAAATCCGATTTTTCCATAATAAATTAGAAAATTCACAATAAAAAAATATCGAAAAAGCAATAAAAAATTCAAAAAATGCAATAAAAAATGACGAAATTACCCATGAAAAACAAATGTAGAAAAGTATGAGGCAGTGAAATGCTGAATCGCACTTATATGACTGAATCGACTGAAAAGCTTGCGCAACTATGATTGCAATTTACCGAGCAGTTGCTTGCTGTCCGAACTCGCTATCGCTCGTCGGACCTAAAAAAAGGGATAACATCTATGTTTGCATTATACCGGGCAAATTCTTGAATCTATGGTTTGCCTAGAACCGAATCGATGCAGTTGCGGTGCATCGGATATCGGAAACTTCGGCGGCCTTCTGCCGCCTCAGTTCCTCAATCCTCTATGCGGCTTCGCCGCATGGTCTATGTAATTTTTGGCTCGAAATGCATTTACGTTTATTGCTCGTTTTTCGACATTTATTGATAATTTATTTTATTGTTATTGCACTTTTTGAATTATTTATTGCTTTTAAGATATTTTTTTATTGTGAATTTTCTAATTTATTATGGAAAAATCGGATTTATTTATGGAAAATTCGAAGTTTTTTGGTGGGAAAATTGGCTTTTTTTATTGCAACAGTTGAATTATTCATTGCATTTTTGACGTTTTTAATTGCTCAAAAATCAATTATTTATGGAAACTTTTGATTTATTTATGCACTTTTCTATTTGTTTATGGAACTTTTGTTATTTATGACTGCTTACACCCCTGTTTCTTCACTGGGACTTTTGGAATTATGTATGACGAATGATCACTTTCTTATGAGTCGTTTATATTTTAGCCGTTGAAAAGTCCCAAAAAAATGAGCACGTGGTTTATGGACAGCCCCTAAATACCTACGTACGGGTATTGCGGCGAGTTGTTCTCACAAACATCCGTCGAAGAGGGTTGGCTCCATTTGCTGGGGAAAAGTTGAAAAAATAACTTTTCCACTGCTTTTCCGCCCACCGCCGTTCGTACGGGTACATGCGATACACGGCTTAGCAATTGGGTGGCGTGTTTTGGTTTTCAAAAACCTAAGCACCTTGTTTGGAAGTACCTCTATAAACAATATCGGATTTGTGGGGATACTTTCGTCATTCTAGAGGCTTCTGCAGTTATCCAATTGGCTGATGATTTTTGTACGGAATCATGTACGTGTTTATTTGGATACCTCTGCTTTAAACGTTGGTCACATAATTTCTACAGAATGTACGACTCTACACGGTGTTTCTTCATTGCCACTAAAACAGTAACTTATTATTACACAAAAACCTCTTTTAGTGCAGGTTACATTTATGCTCTTCTGATTAAAGCATCTTCAGCGATTCAGAACCAATATTGTGCATAAGAACATGTGATAACTATGATGACTATGGCAGCGGCAGTGGTGGAAAGCATCATGCGCTTGACGTGTTTTTTGGTTCGCATCAAACACAATCTTTGCTCACGCGCTCGCGAACCCAAAAAGAGAGAACGGTTCACGGTTTCCCGGATCGACGAACCAACACAAAACAAATGTCGAACGAGCAGAATCGCAGTTGGTTCGCCAGAAGGATCACAATGTAGAACACTTGGTTTGTTGCCATTTTTTGTACACTTAAAGGTAATTAGTTGGGTGTTTTTTGATTATACTGGTCAGGTACCATTCCAATAAATGATATCGACGAAAAAGTTTACCAAGATTTGATTTCATTACAGAAATATCGGCCGCGAACTTCTAAAATAACAAAGCATCGCGCTTGCAAAAGATGCGATGCACTCGCTGGCGTTCGTGTCGTGCGAGCGTGAGCCACAGACGTACGAACACCATCGAACAGCAAAGGTTTGCGATGCGATGGCATTTTTTTGTAGCGCGTAAGCACACTTTCGAGAACAATTTCCACCACTGGGCAGCGGCCGCCAGGGAGCGTTTATAGGAGAGAGCAAATGGAGGTTGCAGGGGCGTTTCCGAGGTTGCCCAAGGAGATTTAGCAGGATACCATGAGATCTAAGGGCCCCTTAGTAAGGGGTGACTTAAAGGAATCCCAGGAGGTTTCAGCATGATACCAGGAGCTGTCAGAAGCACTTCATGGGGTCTCAGGGGGCTCCATGTACCTCAGGGGAGCTTCAAGGATTCTCATATAGTTCTAAGGGGCGCGAGTCTTAGGGGCGCTTCAGGGGGTTCCAAAGGGTACTAAAAGGTCTCAGGGGTATTGAAGGGGGTCTCAATGGCGTCTCAGGGAATCTCAAGGGATTCCAAGGGGCTCCAGGGAGTCTCCAAAGCACATCAGAGGTGTTCCCGGGGATCTCAGAGGCGTTTCAAGAGGTCCCTGGGTAATTCTCGCTGAGACCGGCCCACTATTTACACCTTGTCTTCAAAAATGTTAAAGGTGCCGATTTTCTGGAAGCCCTCGCCTAAAAAGCAAGAAAAATGCATTTGGTTACTCAAATTGATGGACCCCCCGTTAGTTAGAGCCACAACAATTTTTGCAGACCCCTCGATTTTGGTCAAATGGTGGCTCACTAAAACCGTTATAACTCGAAAGTTTCACCGAAAACCACCTCAAAACGAAATGTTGTTGAAAAGAGAAGAGATAGAGCTACTATTTACAATAATAAAAAGTTAGGTCGGCCATATTGATTTTGGCCGCCATCTTGGATTTTTATACAAAAACATTTTTTTCACCATGAGGGCAACCACCGATTTTCGAAATTTTTGCATCAATTGAAAGCTGTGACATTTATACATAACATATCAAAAAATTAGAATTGTCTTTTTCTTCTTTTAAAAGTTATCTACAGTTTTGTAAATTGTTGTGGCTCTAACTAACGGGGGGTCCATCAATTTGAGTAACTAAATGCATTTTTCTTACTTTTTAGGCGAGGGCTTTCAGAAAATCGGCACCTTAAACATTTTTGAAGACAATGTGTAAATAGTGGGCCGGTCTCAGCGAGAATTACCCCCCCCCCCCTCCCCCCCCCCCCCCCCCATGGCTTTTGTTGTATACTACCATCAAACACTACATTCGATACAATGCACTATGCTTGTAACACATGACGGGAGAATTAAATGACAGTTTCGCAATTTAGACCTAGAGTTCTAGTGCAATTCTAGTGGTTTGGAAAACTGCGAATTCAACTGCCTCGATTTCATCACCGTCGATATAAATTCGGGGTGGCGGGCGAGGCGATTCCTCCCTGGAACCTTTGCCATCATGTACTTTGTCTTCGACACATTAACGACTAATCCGATTCGCGTGGCTTCACTCTTTAGTCGGATGTACGTACACAAATTAAACTCATTACTGCAAATCTAGTACTTCACCGATTGTGTCCTTTTCCAGAGAAAATATCAAAACAAAATCGAGGGTAAATTCCCGATGGATTTCCAAGAAGAATCTTAGAAGGATATCTAAGAAAAATTCTCAAAGGAATCCCAGGAGGAATCCTCTGAGGAATTCCAGGAGAAGCCCCGGAGGAATTCCAGGAGGAATCCCTGAAGAATTTCCAGCAGGATTCCCCAAAGATTTTCAAGGGGAGTGTCCGAAAGATTACCAGGAGGATTCCTTGTAAGGGAAATCTCCGAATGAATTTGTGGAAGAATTCTAGAAGGAATATTCCTTGAAAAAAATCCTGAAGAATTGTATGAGCTCCACGTGGAATTCCTGGAAATATTCCTGATAAAAGTCCTGAAGAATTTCAAGACGGAACTCCTAGAAGAATCCCTGGAGGAACTCCTGTAGATGTTCCTGAACGAACTTCTGGAAAAAAAAATCTCAGATGTAATTCCTGGAAGTATCTATGAATCCTCCTGGGAACATCTCCAAAAGAACTCCTAAAGCGATTTCTGGAAAACTCCAGGAAGTATCCCTAAAAGGGATCTCTGAAGAAACTTTGGGGAATTCCTGAAATATTCTGAAGGTATGCTTGATATAACTGCCAGAATTTTTGAAGGAATCCCTGAAACTCCTGGATTAATCACTGTAAGCACTTGTGTAGGAGCTCGTGAAAGAACACCTAGACCAATATCTAAGAGAACTCCTATAGGAATTCCTGAACAAACTTCTGGAGGAATTACTGATGAATCTCCTGGAGGCATGCCTGAGGAAACTCCTGTTGGAATAGCTGAGGGAACTTCTGAAGGAATCCCTGGTGAAACACCTAGAGGCATCCTTGAATCCTCCTGGAGCTACTAAAGAGATCGTTGAAGGAACTCCTGGAGAGGTTTCCGAGGAAACTTGTGGATCAATCCCTAAAAGCCTACTATACTGCATAAGTCTTCGAAAGAACTCCTGGATGAATTCCTGAAGAAATATCTGAAGGAACTTCTAGAGAAATCCCCCAAAACAACTTCTTAATAAATCTTCAAGAGGCATCCTGAAAGTTTTTTTTAATCTGTAGGTATTAACGAGATTTTTAGCCTAGGCTACTTCATCTCGGGACCCACGCTTTACTTCCCTTCCGAAGGAAGAACTCACATTTTTGCAAGTTTGTCGGGAGTGGGATTCGATCCCAGGTCCTCGGCGTGATAGCCAAGTGTTCTAACCATAACACTAGGTCCGCTCCACATCCAGAAAGTATTCCAACAGGGATCCTCGAAGAAATTTCAAAAAGGATCCTGGTCCCAGCAACATTTTTCGTCATTTGAAATCGATTCAAACATGTTTTGGAAGGTGATTTTTTTTAAATGTTGATTTTGTGAATTTAGGTTTTTGATTTTTCCAATTTATATTTTTGAACATCCCTTCACTTTATTTTTTTTTTCTGGAAGCCTATTTAACATACTGATATTTTAAATCGAAAACGTATTTTGAGTTTTTTTTTCTTTTTTTATTTTCTTTTTTTTCTATTTTTATTTTATATTTTTTCTATTTTTATTTTATATGTTTTCCTAAAAAAAATTCTTTGTAGTTTTTGGGGATTTTTTTAGTGTGTATTCAACTCCCTTAAAATTTTGCTTAGTAATAGAAAGATTGAGGAAAAAAACAAAACGTGTTAAATGTTGCGATTGTATATAAAAAAATATGACATCTGGAAGGTGATCAAAACATCATTTTTTCAATGATTTAAAAATATTATTACGCTTCAAACAAACACCAAAACCATTTTGAAATATACAGAACAGTCCTAAATACACTAGTTTACAGCATTTTTGAACTCGGTAAGCTGATGATTGTTTTTGGTGAAGAATCATGCCCTGAGTTCGAAAACGCGAAGAAAAAATACAGTAGAACGAAAATTTTTTCGACTTCCCATACAAGGTGGATGATTTAAAATCGATTTTTGTTCTGTTTTTAAGCAAAGTAGCTCACTTCACACATCTCATTCTCCGTAATCAATGCTCCGATTGAGCTGATTTTTTACTGTAACTCGCCTACATATTATATGTCAAATAAACGTTGAGAAAGAATTTTTAAATTATTTGTTTCTTATTGAAAATAATACATTTCTTCATATAATTTTGAAAATATTGCTAAAATTTAAGGAGATCGTCCCCAAAACTCGCCAATATCTCGAATTTCATCAATCTGACGTAAAACCTGTATTCAGATGATCGAATGGTATTATATTCAGCTTTTAATTTATGGAAAAAGATTTAAAATTTGTTGATCAAAACGCAAGATATTTGAATTTTATTTAATTCCATATTTTAAAAAGTTGTAAAACTCGATATTGAGCTAAAACTCTAAAACTGTTCTACTTTAATTTTTTTGAAGCACGGTTTCGAAATCAGCGCTAAATTCTGCTTCAAAAATTTTGGTCGTTGACAGAAGTTCACGACTTTCGTTTTATTTTGTAAACTAGTGATATCAGCCAAAAATGTAAAAGTTTTGATTGCCCAGGTAAGAAAAAATGCACAAATTCTCAAACTATACTAGGAAGGAATTCCTGCAGAAATAACTGAAGGAACTCCCAGACTTCTGTAGGAATTTCTGAAGAAGTTTCAGAAAGAATCCCTAAAAGAACTTAAAGTTGAATCTCTGATCTCATATGAGAATCCCTGAATGATCTTCTAGATTGATGACAGATGGATCTCCTGAAGGTATACCCGAATCTTTCCGGAAGAATATTTGAAGGAGTTCCTGGAGAATCCCTGAGAGCTTTGCAGGAAAAATAAATCCATGATGGCATTCCCAAAGCCATCTTTGAATCCCCTTGGATGAGTTTCTGAAGTTACTCTCAATGAGATCTTTAAACGAACTTCTGGAGAAATCCCTGATTGGATTTATAGAGGAATAGTTTAAGGAATTTCAGGAAGAATTTTTGAAGGAATCCTGTATGAATATCCACAAGAACTACAGGGCTAATCCCTAAAGAACTCCTATAGGAGTAATTAAACTATTTTGAAGGAACCCCTGATTGATCTCCCTGATGAACACCTTTGAATTCCATTTGACTTTCTTCAAAAGTTCTTGATAAGAGCCTTCTGCATAGTTTTCATAAAACAATAGAAATTTAACACCTTTGTGCCTGAGCCTCATTTTGCACCCAATTTCAAAACTTCAAAATTCTGATTCTCAGCCGTTTCTCAACGAAAGTTAATAAAATTTTGTCAGTTGATCACAAAATCCTTCTAGTTTATGTAACCGGTATCGTGGTTCCGGATTTTTCTGTTGTTCCGGATTTATGACCGGGGTACTAGGGTAACCTCCTTATCAGATAGAGGTGCAACCTATTATTTGCCTTAGAAAACTAGCTTGCGGCATATCAAACTTCATGATTTTGCAAAACAAGAGTATTGGACCATGTTTGTAGAGATTTCAGATACACTGGCCACTTCTCCGGATGTTCCGGACCCAGGTGCCCCCAGGAAAGTGGCCACTTTCTGACCGGTTCTAAAACCTAGCTTGCGACATATCAAACTTTATGATTTTGCAAAACAAGAGTATTGGACCATGTTTCTAGAGATTTCGGATACGCTGGCCACTTCTCCGGATGTTCCGGAAACCTGGTGCCCCTAAGGATGTGGCCACTTTCTGACCGGTTCTGAAACCTAGTTTGCGACATATCAAGCTTTATGGTCTTGATTTGCAAAATTATAAAGTTTGATATGTCGCAAGCTAGGTTTCAGAACCGGAAAGAAAGTGGCCACATCCTTAGGGGCACCAGATTTCCGGAACATCCGGAAAAGTGGTCACTGTTTTCGAAACTTCTGGAAACATGGTCCAATACTCTTGTTTTGCAAAATCATGGAGTTTGATATGTCACAAGCTAGGTTTCAGAACCAGTCAGAAAGTGGCCACTTCCCTGGGGGTACCAGGTTTCCGGAACATCCGGAGAAGTGGCAAGTATATCAGAAATTTCTGGAAACATGGTCCAATACTCTTGCGTTGTAAAATCATAAAGTTTGATATCCCTTTCGTGACGAACCAGCACAATCGTGCTGTTTTTCGGCATTGGGTTTACACATTTTTTTCAATTGTTTTTTCCTCAAAATATGTGATGTAAATATTTTTTATGATCGAGTTACTACTCTAACTTGTATTTCTGAGCCTCAGCTTTGATTGGAATTGTTTATATAAAACGCCACGATAAGTTAAACAAGTAGCAAACAATCACCCTAGAAGTTCAACAAATTTTATCTGTCGTATTTTCATAAATATTTGTGTAATCCAGGTATGCAGGGATAAAAATCGTTAGAAAAAGAGTAGTTCTGCAAAACGGTGAAGAAAAAGTGGTGCTTTGTTGAAAAGCACAAGATTTCTGGGTGGTCAAAGTGGGACCGGCACAATTGTGCTGTTCCGTCCCCAAGGCGGTCCAAGTTCCATCGGAAATTGCCTATTCTTAGGCGTTTTATGGTACAGAAGATTGATTTTAATTATTAAATCACTACAAAGTGTTAGTTTGTAAAAACTGAAACGAATAATTTCAACTCAAGGAACACGATATCAGCTTGTACGAGTTTTTGAAAGAACTTTGAATATTTGGGTGAATAATATTACTCCATATTATCGAAACCATGAAATAGATTGGAACAGGGATTTGCTGTTCTTATTATCTTCTTCTTATTCACTTCTGTGGTTTGAATACCCTGTCAAGCTGATCTCGTGTCCCTAGATTTTAAATTATACGTCTAAATTTCTACAAACTAACACTTTGCAGTGATTTAATAATTACAATAAATCTTCTGTATCATAAAACGCCTAAAAGTAGGCAATTTTTAGCAATTACTTAGAGAACATCGACCGGCTTGAGGACGGACCAGCACAATTGTGCTGGTCCTAATTTGACCCCAAAAAGTGTATAGGTGGATAAAGTAGCCGACGTAAAGAAAGTTTTATTCTCGAGGACGTTAAGTTTATAAGAGAAAATTTGAGATAATCATTGTTTTATGGTCCGTCACGAAAGGGATATGTCGCAAACTAAGTATCAGAACCGACCAGAAAGTGGCCACTTCCCTGGTGGCACCAGTTTTCTGGAACATCCGGAGAAGTGGCTAGTGTATCCGAAATCTCTAGAAACATGGTCCAGTACAATTGTTTTGCAAAATCATGAAGTTTGATATGTCGCAAGCTAGGTTTCAGAACCGGTCAGAAAGTGGCCACTTCCCTGGGGCTACTAGGTTTCCGGAACATCCTGAGAAGTGGCCAGTATATCCGAAATTTCTGGAAACATTGTCTAATACTTTTGTTTTGCAAAATTATATAGTTTGATATGTCGCAAGCTAGGTTTTAGAACCAGTCAGTAAGTGGCCACTTCCCTGGGGGAACCAGGTTTCTGGAACATCCGGAGAAGTGGCCAGTGTATCCGAAATCTCTAGAAACATGGTCCAATACAATTGTCTTGCAAATCATGAAGTTTGATATGCCGCAAGCTAGTTTTCGAAGGCAAATAATAGGTCGCACCTCTATCTGATAAGGAGGTTATCCCAGTACCTCGGGCCATTAATCCAGAACAACGGAAAAATCCGGAACCATGATACCAGTTACATAAACTTTAAGGATTTTGTGATCAACTGTCAAAATTTCATTGACTTTCGTTAAGAAACGGCTGAGAATCAGATTTTTGAAGTTTTGAAATTGGGTGCAAAATGAGGCTTAGGCACATAGGCGTTAAAAAAAATTAACAGACCAAAATTTCAATGACTAGAATTTAAATTGTACAAACGTATTGTATTTAATGCTAATATTATAAGGGAATATCTTAAGTAATTTATCTCTTTTTGTTGATATTATCTCGATAGTATTATATTCCAGAATATGATCCGTTTTAAGATAATTGCATGATGATCCGCTATAGAACGATTTTGACTAGCGTCTAGAACTGTATAAAAAGTAACCCAATATGAATAATGTATTTTCTTTTTCGTTAATGATGATATTAGACAGCTACGGAATTTTTCGGCTTTCAGTCACGGGAAAAAGCGTTGATAATTTTATATTATTGCCACCGTTTCGATCCTTGGGTCGGATATTCCTCAGGGCTCGAAACGTTGGCAATGATATAAAATTATCAACGCTTTTTCCCGTGACTGAAAGCCGAAAAACACCGTAGCTATCAAAAATCACTGTCCCAGATGATATTAAAGTCACCGTGCTTCCAAATTTATCCAATTCGAATAAAAGTTATTATAGCACCTAATGATTCCGTTCTTTTTTGTTATCATTCGTTGTCTTCGATCAAAAAAATGCTTCATAATGACTACGCACGGCCTGGGTTTAGTGAATAATACAGGAAAAATATAGCAGAATTTGTCTCAATCGTGAATTTTAAACTACTTTAACAATAATTTATTTATTTGGGTCACTTGCGTAACGTAAATGAATAACTTTTTATATACACATATAAAATTCAGTCAGCATTACATACCTATGCAATAGAATAATAACTCCCTTATGCAGTCGCGATGATGAACTCCAATTAATCCCATTATGAAACTAGAACGTACCTGAAACAAGAAAATAGGAAGACCTTAGAATGCGTTATAGTCAAGCTTTGTATTATTATGGGCAATACATGTGTTTAGTTGGTACATTATGTTTTTTCCGCTTTTTCTATAAAATCAAACATTTGATTTTAAAAATAGTTCATAAAAATATGCGAACTTTTTATTATGTGCCAAAGAATGCAAAAATTTAAATTCAAATAATTATGTAAATGATTGAACTCACTTAAAATAGTGACCCCGAGAGGCGTCTTTGTTCGTCGAAATCGATGTAATCCAAACTGTGCCAAATATCTTAATTGTTAAGGGCAGACGACATCAACGAGCTTGGCGCACCCTGACAGATTGAAGGAAAAATACCCATCACACACACAGCAGGAACACAATATTGATCGGCGATATTTCTGTCCCATCCTTGATTGGGTTCGAGCCGTGCGAAGTGACGCGTGCGAGGAAGAAGGAAATCAGCAATGCAATTTGTTAGCTTTGGCATATTGCCACTCGTCGTCGGGTTGGACCAGACCGGACCGGCCAGCGGCCACTGCTGCAGCAGCAACATCTCTCTCGCAGCTCAAAAGCGGAGCAACATGCGTTCGATTCGGTCCCGTCGTCACGAACCTTTAGCTAGGTAGGTACATGTCTTCCTACTCAGATGCTGAACTCAAATCAATAGCGCCATTGCCAAACAACCCCCTTGCCTGGTTGCTCTCGTCCCAAGTGTCCCGAGTGGGTTATGCGCAAAAAATGCTCTAATTTTAGCAACCGAAAGAAAAGTCAAAGATTTCGTTCGAATCAGCACCTCGGGTTACCGCGCGGGATTTTCACTCAGGCGCTTAGCATGCATGCTTGGAACAAACACCAGACGAAAGCGCACTCGAGCAGAAGTGAAGAATTCGGGAAAATGGATTGCATAAGAAGCGCTGTCCCTCCACACTGGCTGACCGCCATCCACTTGAGTGATGATTACCATCGATAAAGAGCAGCCGCTTGGATGTCTGACACCGCACCGCGGGTGTGGTTTGTTTTGGGAGAAATACACTAGCACTTGACCGCATCTTGGACGCAACTCCGTCGTGATCGTCACGCCGTGCCAGCCGTTAGGCAATGAACTTGTTTCGGTTCAATGCGGGACGGTCGTTCGTTCGCTCGATTGGAGGGTCACATTCTGCCGTTTGGTCGCATCGCAAGGGAGGAATGTTTCGCTTGTGCTGGTCGTTGAAAAATCATAAAATTTAGTAGTCCAAGGTTGGCCAAACCATACGACTAGCTGGATGCCAGTAGCCACACGTTAATATGGAGGGAGGTGAGAGTAAAATGGTCTGGGTATGGCTCATATGACGAGCGAACTAAGAAAAACTTGGTGCTGTTGTCCTTCTAACCATAGATTAAGGAGGTACTTTTCCAGCGTCATCTAGCGGTTGAGTATAGTATGTTGTATAGCGTGAGCTATAACTAAGGGACAGCTTCTTTTTCATCTCCTCTAAGCAATGGGGGATAGTCTACTCAATAGACACCCGAACGGTGCAGGTTCAGGTTATATGGGGTTGAGGACCAGCTTTTAAAGGCAAAGTAAGAGACAAGACTACACCCTCGACCCTTTTCTCAAATGGAGGAGAACGTGCCTCTGGAGCCGACCTACTGATACTGACACCCTCGACCCACTGAAAACATTCTCATTATCGAAAAACCATACGAAACCCTCTTCTGAACCTTCAATGATGGCATTGCTTCAGAGAGGGGCTAGTGCACATCGCCCCCTAAATGTTAGCAGCGTAGCCAGCAGGAACGAATATCGATGACTCGCTTTGGAGAGTCTATCACGGTAGCATGCTGGCGCTTAGCCAGTTTCCCGACTGGTCCTCATCACTCCCTTTATCCTCGAAAGGCAGGCAGGGGCAGGGTCAACCCCACACCCGCGCCCAACTGTTTTGCAGACATCAAGAACTGATGCCTACATGCAACCGGATCTGACCTACTGCAGGCAAGCCCAAGTAACACTTTTTAGTCACTTAGCCTAGAAGAGGTTCTTAAACCCATCATAAAACCAAATGAAAGGTATCAGGCTGTATAGTGGTTTTCAAATACTCTGCAAGACTTATTGGTCGTCAAGATGTTACTTGGGAAGGGTATCACTACCCTTCAGACCCTATCAGATGCACCAGAAGGTTGCTGACAGCAGGGTCTCCACCTGCGCCGGACTTTAGCGGGGACCCCTTTTCCATCAGCGGGCTCGGATCCAACCCAGTAGACTGACGCCACGACAGCAACGCTACCAGGACTTCCTCTCCGCGGCCACTTAATCGCTGTAAGTGTCGATTTCAACCGCAGGGCCCCTGTAACCGACCCTACGATGCCGACTCTGAACCCCTGGATCACTTCTTGTACCGCATCTGAACTAGCCATTCTCCGAGTCCACGCGCCACCTTCTGTGTTGAAACGGCATTCCAGCCAAGTTCATCCCTACACATCCTTTGGACAAGATTGTCCGGAGTTGTGTCCTCCCCGCATGTGGCAAGCATGCGGTCACGCAATGTGCGAAAACGCGGGAACACGAACAAAACGTGTTCCGCCGTTTCCTCTAAACTAGCACAAACAGGGTATTCGGGAGAACCCGCAAGCCCAAAACGGTGTAGATACAGTCGGAAGCAACCATGGCCTGAAAGTACCTGTGTCAGTTGGAGTGTTACTACCCTATGGCGCACTATCTACCCCCGGTTTCAACCTATGGGTCCACCTTCCTTTGATGGAATTGTCCCACGCGCACTGCCATCATTAGACCGTGGAGGCCGTCGTGGCAGTCCTTCGTATGCCTCTTGTGCCACGTATTTCGAAGCACTTCATGTCCTCCCTGATAAGGATGCCGATAGGCACCATACCAGTGCAGTGATGGCGTTGAGTGCGTCGTGTGGTACGATACGGTACGTGCTCGCAACCCTCAGGCACATCAGCTTATAAGAACTTTTGAGCTTACCACGGTAGCTTTCGGTACAGACGCCGGGCCGCCATACAATAGTATGGACATAGCGGCACTAGCCAGAAGCTTGCACTTACTAGCGTACACCGCAGAGCTATTGGACATCATCCGGGATAGTGCTGCAATAGCTGTGGAGGCTCTTTTACAGGTGTAATGAACGTGGTTACTGAAGGTAAGCTTATCGTCAATCGTCACCTCAGGTGTTTGACGGAGCGCTTCGACGTGACTCGCCTCCACTGACTGATCACCGCTTGGTGATTGGACTTTCGGTTGTTCACAACCATCATCTCAGTTTTGTGGTGAGCCAACTCCAGTTTCCTGGACCTCATCCACGCCTCCACAACCCCGATCGAATGGGTGGTAGTCAACTCCATTCAAACTCCATTTCTTCGATCGTCTCACCGTAGACTTCGAGCGTAATGTCGTCAACAAAGCCAACAATCTCCACTCCCATCGAAAACTCTAACCTCAACACCTCGTCGTGCATAACAGTTCATAACACTGGACCCAGGATGGAACCTTGCGGGACTCCTGAGGTTATGTGAAAGCACTTCCAACCCACCTCTGTGTCGTAGACTTGTACTCGGTTCTGGAAGTAACTTCCGAAAATCTTGTAAGGTATCCCTAGGCGATGTAGTGCATTGGCAATAGCCGGCCAACTGGCGCTATTCAACGCGTTCCTTATATCCAGAGTGACTACTGCACAGTAGTGAATCCCGTTTCTATTACGCTGAAGCACTATCTCGGCAGTTCTTGTAACCGACAGGATAGCGTCTACGGTTGATCTCACCGGAAGTCTGAAACCGTACTGGCTACTCGAGAGACCATTTACACCCTCGTTGTGTCTCAACAGTCAACATTCTATTGCGGATGATCTATTCGAGCACCTTCCCCGCCGTGTGGATCAAGCATATTGGTCTGCATGCGGGTCTCCGGGTGGTTTCCTCGCATTTGACAGTGGAACCAGACTCTGCCTCTTCCAAATCGCTGGGAAAACTCCCTCGTCCAGGCATTTCTGCATAGCAGACCTGAACATCTCGGGAGCCTCTGCAATAGCTACTTTTAAGGCCAGATTCCGAACTTCGTCCAGATCTGGGGCTTTACCTATGCTAAAGGACTTTGCTATCGCCGCAAGTTCTATATCGGTGACCCTCTCCTTATCGTCAGCTCCAGTCCCCGACTGTCCTACGAGATGCATGACAGAGACAGGCCTTTTTGCTTGCCCTTATCTCTGTCTTCAGTGCAGGTCCGCAAGCGCACGCAATCGCTCGCATCGCACGCACGCGAGAGCACCGCCACAAGCTCATCGCCGTCTAAACCAAGTAAGCGCCTCCCTAAATACCCCTTCGTCGAAGTATGATGTCTTGCACCTGCGAGGGCTAGGTCTTGACCTAGCCGCCTCTTCCCAAGCCTCTTCCTCTACCCACTGCCTGCTGTTGTTGTAGTCAATACTGTAGCGAACCCCCAGGTGGTCGCTGTGAGTGTAGCTATAGTCTACTCTCCAGTTAGAACTACCTGTTAGGTCAGCACTACAAAAAGTAACGACACTTATCGGCTCCGCACCATTTCGACTAAAGGTACTCTTGGTACCAACATTATCCTGGTCGACATCTAGTATGGCCAGTCAGTGTCTCTAGCAGGATCTGACCCCGCTGGTTCGTGAAACGGTTTCCTCATTACACGGCCCAGGCATTAAAGTCGCCCGCTATTACCACCGGCCTTCGTTCTGTTAGCACAGTCGTCATGCGGTCCAGCATCTGCGTGAAGTGCTCGATCGACCACCGCGGACGGAGGCGCATAGCAGCTACAGAAGAAGACCCCGTTTACTTTGGAGACCACGAAGTCCTCATAGGCAGTACACACCAACTCCTGGACGGGGTATTTACCTGCCGTCCATATCGCCGCCATTTTTCTGAACCCTTCTGCGACGCAATTACCTTTGCCGGTGAGTACTCGGTATGGGTCCGCTATGATGGCGATATCCGTCTCCCACTCAGAAACTGCCTGACAAAGCAGCTGCTGAGCTGCGTCACAGTGGTTCAGGTTAAGCTGCACTGTGATTTGTTTACTGCGGCTTTCTTGAAGGTCACGTACCTTGGTCCACCCATTAGGTGCCTGTTGTTCACGGATTTCCAGAAACAAATCAAACACGTGAGAGGACTCGTGCAGCCTTGGGTCTTATGATCCTTGACGTCGCATCGCCTGAACACTGTGCAGTGCACAGCTCCTGTCAGGGCATTTACAGTCCCATGGTCCCAGTGGCTCATGAAAGGTCAGCTGGCATACTGACCAGCCCACCTTTTGATTTCCTCTACTTTAACGGACTTATTTGCGTTCGCCACAGGTAGCTGAACCAAGGCTACCTGTGTCCAAACGGCTGCTGTGACCACCTGCACCTCGCACTGTTGATGCAGTACCGTGACGATCCCTTCCGCTTCGGTGATCTCGTCTAGGTTCATCACCTTCAGAGCCTCTGATGTAAGAACCCTCAACTCGACCGCTTCGCTAAGGCCCTCTACCACCAGACTTTTGTAGGCGGCGATCTTGCGTTTTTTATAGAGTCTGAGCTTGAGATGAGGATCAATTTACCCGCACGAGTAAGTCTAATACTGTGCAGATCCACGAGCTTGGCGTGTCGCTTTGCATCGCCTTCAAGACATCCGAGTACTTAGACTGTTCGGTCTTTCACGCGCTCGGCGCCTACTTTTCTATGCCTTCTTGGTTTGGTGGCCCTACGCTTCTGCCCATCTAGTTGTTTTTTCTGCTTCCTCTTCCGCTCAACTTTCGTCCAAGGGGGGTCCTCCCTTTGTGTGGTTGCTGAGGGCCTAACAACGGTCCCAGCCTCCTATTTCCTTCCATCCAGGACGGGCCAGCCTTCTCAGGCTCCCACTTTCTAGCTTTCCAGGACGCGTGCTGGGTTCCAACTTACCGGCATTACTGATGGCCTTCGGGATTAGAAACTATCAAGCCTTGCGGACACCGCCAGGCAACTCCACACCTGACGGCTTGCTCACCCGCTTCTGCGATTGCTTAAGAAAGACAGTCACATACGCCACACCCTTTGGGCTACCTGCGAAAGCAAAGGCCTCCGTCTGGGTAGACTTCGTAACCTTTTCTTTCGAGGATTATGCCGCTGCTGCAGTTTCCACAAGTTTCTCGTGGTATTGCTTGGCTGCGTTCATCGTCTTTCTAAGTCGCAACAGGACCTGTTTATAAGGTCCTTGCCAGGTTTGAGGACGCAAGGACGATGATTTTGCCAAGCCACCTCCATTGCAGACAGCCCGTATCGATTTTGGGTGATGGCCCTCATCAACCACGCTCCGTCCACTACCTCGACAGGCTAGTCGAGGAAGGAATTGGACTTCCAACGCTGGAACTGCGTGCGCAGCTCCCTACTCCTACTTCCTCGCCTCTCCTTAACCTTCCTTTTGCATCATGTTGGCAGCAGCTCGCTGACGTAGTGTATGGTTTGGGTCAAAACTGATCCTAATGCCAAAGGAAGGTTAACGGAGACCTGGTCAACCCACTTCTCATGCTAGGGTTGGCCTCGCCACTACTTACACCAGTAGATTTTTGATTTTTAGTGAAACTCATTTTTGGACCCCACGAGTAGCACGGGAAAGAAGGTCCACCACGCCCTGCAGAGCCCTGCATAAACGCGGTAAGGGATGAAATAATGTGGGAGGTGCCCAGGTACCCCACAGGCTCCGTTAATTGTCGACCATCTGTAGCGGTCCTGCCGACCGAAGGAAGCATTTCCCTCCCTGTATTGAATAATTCTAAAGATCAATGATAACCATTGATCTAAGAAAGACCCTTTATTTCCCCATGGTGCTCCACTCAATTAGTGGATTACATCACATGTGGATTTCACGGTCATGTTTATAGACCAACGCCGGTTAACCAAGAAACAAGCGATGCAAGCAGAGAGAATGCTTACTGCTTGTTGCTGGTTGACCTGGTGATATAACGGTCTCGCTCCAATGCCGAAGAAATGTTTTTCATTTAATTTTTGTTTGTCGCCCGGCAGCGCTGACTGAACCCCAACAAGGTCTCAGTCACGTGGCCGAACTAATGAAGCCAGAGTGGACGACGCCCGGTTTGGCTTTTCTCTTTTCTCTTATTTTTTTCAGATCGGGAGAATGAGTTCTTGCGACGGCAAGTTAAAAGGCCCGCGATTGACGCCGGGGCGGCGTTGTATTGTTGTGCTGTCGTTACCCGGGGCTGTGGTGTATTGCCCTTAGAACTTGTGTGGACCGTCGGCGTACGTTTTCGTCTCTCTGCGGTGACTTATCGGGGGTTGATCGTTGGTCGTTGTTTTGGTGGATGATCGTAGTTAAGTGTTAGAAAGATAAGTTTATAGGAAATAAAGTGCTTTAATTAATTGTGTGACTCGTTGGTCGTGAGAACAGAAAAGAAAACCAGTGCCGTACGACCGTGCCGCGACTCACGGCTCTACACATCTTTTCCAACCCCTCGATAACTCATCCCTCGACACGGGTCGCTTGACACCTTCAATTGGGGTTAGTAGTCCTATTGTCAGCCGGCAACTATGCGGTTGACTTGCAGAAGGGGGGGGGGGGGTCTCTGGACTACCGTCACTGCTGTTCCATGGTTGTCCAGCTTCAATAAATGAAACATCCAATTTGTTACCCTGACAAACCCATTTTACCCCCATTCCCCACACATCGTCATAATTAGCAAAGTTGAAGTTTTGATTTGAAAAATCCCTCAGCTGGTGGTGCCGAACGCTTGCTCGCAACAAGTGGCTGACTTTTCGAAAGGGAATTAGTTGAGAGCGAGCAGTTAAACTGTATACGATTTCAGGTCGTTGATTGCAATGCTCGACCAACCAAGTAGTGCTATGTACAGGGGATAGACAAAATGATCGGGACAGGTAAAATTTTCACTTTTCAAAAAATGTTCAACTAGCTGTAACTTTTCGTAAAGTGCATCAAATATTCTCAAATTTTTACTGTAAATTCATCAACTAGTTGTGTATCAGTGGTCAAAATTTGTGAAAGATCGGGCCATTCTCCACGAAGTTACAAAGGTTTTTGAAAAAGGTAAAATTATCCGATAGCCAAATTTGAGCTGTTATATCTCCGGATTCAATGAACCGAATGCAATGAAATTTCGACCATTTATGACTTATATAATCAGCTATGAAAAACCGTTGACTTAACTTGAAATTCTTAACACGGAAGAAAATTATAACGATAAGATTATTTTTCTAATAAAACACCAAATTATCAAAAACTTCAACATCGTATCAAAACTCAAGATGCAAATTATAGTTCATTTAATTTCCCTCTAATTGACTTATCTATAAACGTGTTTTGAAGGAAAGTAACAACATAGCCGCCAACTATTTGAAAAAGTAATGGAATACATATTAAAAATAGACCAAATTGCTTAAAAATCGTGAAAAAAATAAAATCGCTATAATTTTTTCTCTTGTTGAAAATTTCAAGTTTAGTCAAAAGTTTTCTTGAGTTCATTATATAAGTCATGTATGGTCAAAATTTCATTGCAATCGGTTTATTAAATCCGGAGATATAATAGCTCAAAGTTGACTATCGGATAATTTTACCTTTTTCAAGAATCTTTATAACTTCGTGGAAAATGGCCCGATCTTTCCCAAATTTTGACCACTGATACACAACCAGTTGATGAACTTACAGTAAAAATTTGAGAATATTTGATGCACTTTACGAAAAGTTACAGCTTGTTGAACATTTTTTGAAAAGTGAAAATTTTGCTTGTCCCGATCATTTTGTCTATCCCCTGTACATATACACATACATGTGGGTGGGTGGAATATGTAAACATGAGCTTTTGATGTTTCTCATCGACATCCATGCAGCGTGGATTATAAGGTGCCGAAGACTGTTGATTTTAGAAAAAAAAATCAATCGTGCGAAAGTGTCTGCCTGCAGTGGCAGTTCCTGGAAATTGATAACGTTTCACCCAGGGGCAAATAGTGAATCATGAATGTTTCGTAACAATAGGAACCAAGTTCAAACGAAACAGCAAAGCCCTCGAATCCGATTACATATTGAAAGGTCTTATCAGCTGAAATGGGGCGCGTGGGTGCAATCGTATCTCCAGGAATTGTCCTACGTACGTACTACACCGTTTCAATAGCCATCAACCTACATCAAAGCAGAAAGTCAAGATAGTCATACGTTCGTATAAACATCCAAACCAAAACGAAAAAAAAAGATGCTTACGTTTCAATCGCACTTTCAAAGCAGTCATGTCTACGCAGTGCAGCTGTTGAATCGTCATTCCCTCACAATAACATCAGAGTGAGAACGCAGAAATGAACCTCACCATTCTGGATGGTTATGTTGTTGTTGTGCTGTCGTCAGCATCTTCGGTCGTCACAAGAACCGACTCGTCGTCGTCGTCGAATGTGACCGCTTCCATAATGTCGTTTCTCTGTTGGGTGATTTCAATTTTTCAACATCAATCAATCTCACATCAGGTATAGAATTTTTCCGTAAATTGGATTGTACGTGTGTTGTGTGTGCTGCATCTGCATTCCGGGTAACAAGTTCCTTGAAAATCAATTCACCATGTGATCAGATTTAGGAAATTTGATTGACGGGGTGTGGTAAGCAAGATTGGAGGTTAGTGCTAGTGTGAAGTTGTTATCCCTTTTCTGCATGCTTTCGAACTTGTTGAAGGAATATTTTTTTTTACGTTATTATAGAGGATTTTAAAGGAGAATATCACTGGAGTTGTTTTCTTCTGCTCGTTTTGATGACATTTGATGATATTTCTATGGACCATCTTAAGCTACTTGGTAAATGTTGAGGCTATTAGTCAGCTTTCTACAGACAAATAATTTAAAAATGAGAAAAACAAATATGCAAAAAAAATTAAACAGATTTTTCAATTATTTTCCTTACATTTTTTTTAGGAATCAGTTGGTGATCTCTTGGCAGAAAAAGCAAATCCAATATCAGATTATCTTTTAAAGCTTTAGGAAAATACTCATTCCAAATTTATTTTAGAATTTTCTGTGAACAGTTCAATAAAAATGGTGAAGATGTTTAGGAAGGAATTTAATGAGAAATACCTGATTCGACGATTGAACGCGAAATGCAGAGCAGTCAATCGTAGCATTTCTGAAAACAATAAACGCAAAAAAAAAGCTCTGAAAAACCCGATTTAATCCACCCATGATGACCTGAATCCTTCTTACACTTATTGAAATTATTGTCGTATTATTCGTATTTAACACATTTATTTTGTATGAATGTACCTTTTGGTCATTCTATAAAATATTGTCTTATGGAATGGTTTCCAAAACAGCATCAGGGTAAACATGGTAATGCAAAAAGCAAGTAAGTATATGATTTAAATTAAAAGAATAAAACGTGTTTCAATTTGAGGACAATTTAGCATCATGACCCAAAAAATGTTGGTAATTTCCTGAGATTCTGATCAAAAGCACCAAATTTGGGAGATAAACATAGACACCCACGAGAAATGTCTAATGAAAGCTCGATGGGCATTCCGAAAAGAATCCCCTGAAAAATTTTCGGATGAATTCCCTGAAGGATTTTTTAAAGAACCCTTAGAAAAACTTCTGGAGAAATCTTCGAAAGATTTTCTGACAGAATCCCTGAAACAAATTCTTAAGGAATAAATCGAAAATGTTCTAATGGAATATTTGGAGAAATCTCCAGTGGAATCTTTATCCTAATTTTTGAAAAAAAAAACCCTGGAAATCTCTGTAAAAACCCTTTGGAGAAATTTCTGGAAAATCCCAGTGAGGTTTTATAAGGAAATCCAAGAAGGCATTTCTGAAGTAACTCGTGGAAGATATTCTATAAAAATGTTTTGTGAAATCTCTATAATAATATCCGAAGTAAATTTGATTAATTTACCAAAAGAGTTCTTGGAAGTATTTCAGAAGCCATCCCCGGGAAATATTCTAAATAAATTCATGTAAGGTCAATGTAAGATTTTCAAAACTAAGAGAGAGAAATATCTGGAGGGATGTCTATAGAAATTTCTGAAGGGAACTCTTGGTGGAATTTCTGAAGAAATTCTTGGAATTGTTTTTGAAGCAACCCGCGGCAGAAGTTCTGAATTAATTACTCGGAAAATTTATGGAGGAATCCTTGCAGGAACTTTTCAAGAAATCCGACTCTTAAAGAATTTCAAAGTATTGCTGGAGGAATTTCTAAAGGAACCTTGGAAGATTTTTGAAGAATGTCGTGTTGAAAATTCTAAAGGAATCCATGGACAATTTTCCAATAAAATACTTGTAGAAGTTTTTGGAGAAATTTTCTTAGAATATTTGAACAAATCTATGAACGTTCTCTTAAGAAATCCATCGAGAAACTTCTGGATAAATCTCTAGACGAATTTCTGAAGGAATCCGGAAGGTTTCTCTAAAAGAATCAATATTAGGGGAAGGTAATAAGAAAATCAAAAGAAATGGAAAAAAATCCTTAAATGAACTTCTAAATTTCTTTAGGAATTCCCGTAGAAATTTCTTGGACAATCCTTTGAACGTTTTCTAGAAAAATCGCTCGATAAGTCTTTGTAAAAGAACTCCTTAATTCATTTCATGAATGCATGTGGTTTGGATAATTGGTTTGTCCTTTGTCATGTTTAGTTCATTTCTGTGTGGAATGGGCTTAAAGCTTCTGCTCCCTAATGGGCTGGAGACGCGCGACAGAATTTCATTTATTAGACATGTTTTCGTATGGAAGACTGGCCGATTGTGCGCGAAACTTAGTGTTTATTGATCTATTGCCAGATCACATGACTAGGTGACTCCTAGAATGACAATGAACCCTACCCAATGTACTAACAAAAATTCCTTCCAAAGACAATCTGGGATTCCCGGTCTCTATAATAACAGCTGTCTCACTAACAATCCCTCCCCTCCTTAATGACCGTGAGGACGTGGCCAGTGCCGTTATTGATATCATTAAAGTTGTGAACTGAGCACATTGAGAATAGTAAGGTAGCCCCAAGCCCTAGTTCCTTGTGCAATTTCGATTGCTCTGGTCAATCACGGAGTAGCAACTACGAATTGTGCAGTCATCTATGCTCATGCTCAAAACTCCTTCATTAATTTCAGAAGGATTTTTTAAAGAATTCCTGAATTCCTGATGGAATCCCAGTAAGATGGTCTGAAAGAGTTCCTACAGCAAATATTTAGACTATGTAATGCAAGATATTTTATGAAATACTTAAAAAAAAAATCTGGAGAAATCTTTGGATTTACTTATGTAGAAATGTTTGGAGAACTTTCGGAAATTTCAGAAGCAATCCATGCAAGATTTTCCTACTGTCCATTGAAAAAAAATCTTTGATGAGCTGTTTATGAAATTTCTAAAGCAAACTCTGCAAAAAAAAAATCAAAATAAAATTGGACATTTGTAAAGACATTCTGGAAAGAACTCTTGGAAGAATCCATGCAGTATTTTCCGAATGTATCACTAAAGGATTTTCCTAAGAAATACCTGGATTTTTTTTAAATAATTATCAGAAAAAATAAATGAGAATTCCTGGAAAACTTTCTGAAGCAATCTTTGCAGAATCATCTAAAAAAAACTGTGAAATTACTGAAGAAATTCTTTGTGGTATTTCTGAAGTAAATCTTGGAGGAGTTTCTGAAGTTTTTTTTCCAATTTCTAATAAATTTCTGCGATGAACCCTTGGAGAAATCCCTGCAGTATTTTCTAAAGGTATCAAAAATGGGTTTTCCAAAGGCATCCCAGGATTTTTTAAAATAATTTTCTAATAAAGCTTTTAAGATAATGCCTGGAAAAATCTAAAGCAATTTACAAAATTTTCTCAAATATTTTTTTTGTGAAATTTCTGGAGGAATCATCAGAAGAGTTTCTGAAGCAATGCCTCAAATTTCCGAAAGAAACATTGAAAGATTTTTTTTTTGGAAACAATCCGTGGTGAAACCTTTGTCAAGAAAATTGATGAGAAAATCTAAGAAACGTTTTTAAAAGAAACGCCCGGAAAAATTTGGAGTTATTTCTTTATGAAACTGTTAAGGAGTTTCTAACGAAATATTTGTTAGAATTTCTTGAACAATCCTTGAATGATTTTCTAAAAAATATCCAACGAGAAGTTTTTGAGTATACCCCCAAAATAATTTGTGAGAGATTTTTCTTTAAATGAATTTCTGTCCTGGAGAATTCCCAGGAAGATTTTCTGAGAGAAATTTTAGTGAAAATTCGTGAAGAGTACTGTAAGATTTCCAATGAAACACCTAAAAAAAATCATGAGGAATCTTTGGGATAACTTCTGTAGAGATGTTTAGAGAACTCTCAGAAATTTCTAAAGTAATTAATCTATGCAAAATTTTCTTGGAGTTCATTGAAAATTGTCCCAAATGAGCGCTATATAAAATTTCTAAAGCAAATTTCGAAGAAAATTTCCTCATGAATCCCTGTAGTTCTTTTGAATTTCTAAAGAAATGCTTGGAAGAACTCTTGGAGGAATCCCTGCGGTATTTTCCGAAAGTATCACTAAAGGGTTTTCCAAAGGAAGCTCTGAATGTAAGTAATTATCTAAAAGATTTTTTTTTTCAGAAAATTCCTGAAAAAGGGGAGATGTTCTCTCTACAACATTTTCTAGAAGAACTTTGAAATTGTGGATGAATTCTTTGTGGTATTTCTGCAGGAGTCCTTAGAGGAGTTTTTGAAGCGGTTTCTCGACAATACTTCCGAATGAACCATTACAAATTTTTGAAACAATCCCTAGAGATCTTTTAGGTGAAATTCTTGAAATCTCAGAAAATATATGCAAGAATTTCTGGAGGAAATCCAAAAGAACCCCGGGAAAAGTTCTGAAGGATTTTTGAATACTTGAGTTAGAAATATTTTTAAATGTTGGTTGAATTCCTGCAGAAACGCCTGGCTGAATCATTTACTAAAATTGCCACTAAGAAATTTTAGAGATTTTTTTTGAAGAAATCGAACAAGGATTTTAAAAAATAACTCCTGGATTTTTTCTGATTTATCTGAAATAAATTCCTGAAAGAATTCATGGATAAATTCCAAGAGTTATCTTTGAGAGAATTTCTGAAAAAAAAATACCCAGAGCACTGAGGAACTCCTGAGAAAATATCTATTTAAATTTCTTCAAAAGTTTCTGGAGCAATTTCTTTCATTGGAAGATATCATGGAAAAATCCCAAGAGAATTTCCTGAAGGAATCTTTGAAGGAGTTCGTGAAGAAGTACCTTGAACGAACTCCTGAAGGAATCCACGAAAGTCTTTCTGCAGAAAAAAAAACCCGAAGGATTTTTTTAAAAGATTTCTTCTGAAGGAAATTTGAACCGATTCAGAAAAATACTTATCAGAATTTCTGAAGGAATCTCTGAAATATTTTCCAAATGTATTCTTGGGGAACAATCTGAAGTAATACAAACCTGAAGAAATTTCTAGGAAAATTCACGAAAATTCTGTAGGAATTCCTAATCGAATTTTGTGTAAAACTTTCTACAAAAATCCTTGGAAAAATTTTTGAACATTTTTTTTATTTCTTTTAAATCGTAAATTCTTAGTAAGCCAATTTTTCACAAATGAAAAAATGCTTAAAAAATGTTTAAAGGAATTTCATAAAAAAAAACTATCTAAATAAATATTTGGAAAAAATTTCCTGGAGTAATTTCTTAAAGGGATCCGCATAGAAAGTTTTGTGACAAAAGCCTGGAAAAAATCATGTAGAAACCTATCAAACACATTTGGAACGAATTCATGAAAGGGTTTCTAAAGGCATCCATAGAGAAATTCCTGGAAGAATCAATAGAGGAATTTCTGAAGCAATCTTTGGAAGAATTTCTGAATGAAACTTTTAAAATTTCAGAAAAATATGACAAACCCAATACAGTATGCGGTAGGAAAAAAAACGAAAGTGTTTTCCAACTTCAAACCTCATTTTCGTCCATTTGACATAAACCAATCTATGTTTCAACGCTCCATAGTCTCTAACAGGCTAATTTTCTGAAAAGATATTTAATAGAAATCTCATTTTGGTCACTAACCTTAACAAGACGGCGCCTGAAGCTGGAGACAATCGGATTTTTCAAGCCACTACTGAAAAATACACAGGTCGTTAAATTTCATATCTGATAAAACATTTTTTATTATTTTCTCTACTATATCATAATATATATGTGCTTAAAGGGTAATACGGTCAAAATTTAGTCACACAATTTTTTTCATAACTTTAGACTGCGTACACCAAAACAGCTAATTTTTGGACCAGTAATGCTACATTATATGTATCTTATACCATAAAATTTTCATCAAAATCGATTAAGTAGCGGTTGATATATAGATAAAACCTACCTTTTTAAAATTTTATACAAAGGCGCTCCATAGTAAATTTTCGGATATTTAAGGTCAGTAAAGCACAATTTTGATTATAGAACTACCAATACTGCACCGATTTTTATCAAAATTTTACAGTATAATACTATTATGAAAATATGTTCGTAGTAAAATTTTGAGCTATTTTGTATGAATACTTTCAAAGTTGTAGCAGTTTGAATATGAAAAAAACTGACCGGGTGCCACTTAAGCAAATATAACTTTGTAACGGCTGGATCAAATTGAATGCAATTTTTACACACCATTTTGATATGCATACTTCACACACAGAAAAATTTTCATTGAAATCGGTTTAGTATTTCTGGCTCTGTAAATAAAACAGTAAAAATGTGTTCTTATTTGTGAAAAAAACTATTTAAAATTGCAGATTTCAGGGTTCAACAATATCTCCGCAAATACTAGACCGATTTTGATGAAAATTTTATGGTACAAGCTACATATAATGGACCATTACTGATCCAAAAATCAGCTGTTTTGGTGTACGCAGTCTCAAGTTATGAAACAAATTGTGTGACCAAATTTTGACCGTATCACCCTTTATTTCATCTGATATGTGAAACTACATGGCTCTGGATTAATATAGCTTGGGTTTTCATCGAATTTAAGCAAATTTTGTTACTATTTTAGTCATTTTATCTTATGACCATTTGGCGCGCTGTTTATTGATACCCACTTTTCAGACATACATTATCACATGTTAAAAATCAAATATTTTTATTTTTATTTTGTAGTGCTAGAATATAGACAATGACTGATACACTGTCATGAAAAAATAGTCATATATCCCATATTTGGCGTGTAATAGCGTCTTGAAGTTTTCTAATTTTTTCCTTCCGCATCCTGTATTAAGGCTTTTGTCAATTTAAAAAACTTAAAAAAAAACAATGACGAAATTTCTGAAGAAATTATGAATTTCTGATGCCTTCAGGACAACGCTGAAAATATTTCTAAAAAAAGTCCTTGCAGAATTTTTCAAATTGTTTTTCGAGGCATTTCTAAGAGGGCCTTTGAAATAATTTCTGAAGAATTCTATGGAAGGTTTTCTAGAGAAATCCTTGGAGATATTTCTATATGAAGTTCCACAGATAGTAAGGCCACTGCAAATATTTAAAAATCCTAAAATATTGAAGGGGCAAAAAAAATGGCGACCCATGTATCCATTTTCAATAGAAAAAAATGTTTTTAAGCGCAAACTTTTCAATAGTTGGGAATTATATTTTCAATGGTGACTATTATTTTCAATTCTGCACTATTTTTTTTAAGGAATACCTTATTGAGCTTCTGATGAAATTCATCTAAAATTATTGATCCAGTCCTTTCAAGATCTTTTAAAACAAAAACTTTATGAAATTTCTGGAGAAATCTTCAGAGGAATTTCAAAGACAATCCTTAGAGAAAACTCCGTCCCTATTTGATTGGTATGATATATTATGATATGATTGATATGATGTGGTCTCCAGTTAGTCTAGTTGTCAAGGATCGCCAATCCGGAGACGGCGGGTTTTTTTTTTTTTAATTTATTTATTTATTTATTCATTTTTTCGGTAAGGGGAAAAGCCAGGATGGAAACATTTATATTGATATGTTTCAATCCCAGGCGTAAAAACCCCTTCAAAAAAGTATACAAAAGAAAAATTACAAACATTTCTAATTCTAACTTTCTTCCCCTAACCTATTTATTACAATGCTTAGTTATTGTTTGATAGACCTCAGACAGTCCGAAGACTGATTAGGAGGTCTTTAATCGATGGTAGTTCAGTGCAAATGAGAGTATTTAAGTATAATAATCAATATATATCATATAATGTTTTCAATAACGTATTTTTTCAGACTATTTTTAAATATGTGGATTGAAGTAATAGTTTTCAAATTCAGTGGTAGGTTATTGTAGTTAATTATGGCAGGATATATGCAACCAAGCTTAATGTAATTAGTTCTTGGCATTCTTATTTGTATATTAATCATGTTTCGTGTGTTGAATCGGTGTAACTCACTCAATGATTGGAGTTCTAAGTTATGTTTAATCAGATTATTTTTTACTTTATAAACAAACAAAGCAGATTCGAAATACTTAAGTTGAGCAAAATTCATAATGTAGTTGTTTTTGTACAAATCAACAGTTCTAACGTTAGGATCCAAATAATCTTCCCAAAAAATAGTTCTCATGAACTTGTTCAAAGTTATTGAGATTTTACTAATCACGTAATTAGGAGCGTTTTGCCATATTATACAGAGATAACAAATTTGTGAATTAACATGGGCATAGAATAGATTTTTCCTCTCTTTAAGGGGTATCATGTAGCTGCTTTGGCGGAGCATACCGAGAAATTTACTAATTTTCTTATGAATGTGTTCAACATGTAAATTCCATCGCAAACTCTGTTGAACTATCAGACCCAAATAAGCCAAAGAGACAACCCTTTCTAGCTTTTCTCCACTAAGCCACAGGTCATAATATATGTTATCTAACTGCTCGTTCTTACGGAATATAATATACTTTGTTTTAGATGCATTAACCGTTAATCCATTATTGAAAAACCATTGTTGTAGTAAATTCAAATCATGTTGCATATCTTGGTAAAGGGATTCGAAACTATTTGCATTATAAACTAGAGCGGCATCATCAGCGAAGAGTTGAAGCTTTCCTTTCAAAGGAAGATCAAAAATGTCGTTTACATAAACGTTAAATAGTAATGGTCCTAGGATTGAGCCCTGTGGTACGCCAAAGTCAACAGTCAATTCTCGACTAGTATGATTATTGATGCTTACACATTGACATCTGTTATTCAAGTATGATTCAATCAGTGAGAAAGCTTTGTTTCTAATACCGTACTGATGGAGTTTTTTCAATAGTATTGTGTGAGAGACACAATCAAATGCTTTTGATACGTCTATAAAGATTGCAGAACATAATTTACGTTCGTCTAAGTTAACCTGAATTTCATTTATTAGATTGACAGTGGCGCTGGTGGTATTCGAATTTTGTTGAAAGCCATATTGATTTTTACTGATTATTTTGTGGCGATCAAAAAAACTACACAGCCTTTGCTGTATAATCTTTTCGAATGGTTTGGATAGAACCGGGAGGACTGATATTGGCCTATAGTTTCCTAAACCTGTTTTGCAGCCGCTTTTGTAAATTGGCACTATTTTCGCTGATTTCAAACAATAAGGAAATACGCCGTCGGCGATCGATTGGTTGATTAGAGAGGTTAGTTTTTGAACAATTATTTCTAAATTTTGTTTAATAACTTTCGACAGAATGCCGTCTACTCCTGCTGCATTAGAGTTTTTTAGGCTACGTATGTAGTTGCCTACTTCATTGGCTGAAGCTGGTAGTATAACAATAGAATTTGCAATTGATCTATTCAATGTGAAATCTCGAGGCTCATTATTAAATTTTTGATCCAAATTATACAAAAGCTCGTGAGGTATGTTGATGAAATAACTATTGAATGCATTACATATATCTACACTATCCTCCAATACCCTATCATTTAAGAGTATTTTCGAAATACTTGAATTTCCTTGTTTTGTTTTTCTTCGAAACACAATTTCATTCAATATACTCCACACTTTCTAATGTTGCTGCGATTCGCAACTATCTGATTTTGATAATATGTTTTTTGCTTTTGTTTAATGAGACGAGTCACGTAGTTCTTTTGTTTTCGGTAATTTTGCTGTATTAGTAAGTTATCTGGCCATTGATGCGTTCTCCTGTATAACTGATCCCTGTATCGTATTTCTCCAAGTACTGTTTCGTCTATCCATGGCGCTTTAACTTGATATCTACTACATGTACGAATTTGATATGAGTTTTTGGACATACAATTTTTTATCAACTGGTTAAAACTATTCAAACAGGCAGCTGATTCAACCAAATGCGTTAGATCAGCAGTAATGCTAGCGTAATTGTATTTCACAACATTGGTTGATTTATTGCTTCTAAATAAACTATTCTGCGAGTCGAAGCTGATAAGCAATGATTTATGATCTGTGAAACTAATGTCATCGATACATAATCCAAAGTTTAGGGAATATATGTTCGTAAAAGCATGATCTATTATTGTTCCTGTTGGGTTTATTCCATGTGTAGCACTATCGTTATCGACTCTGTTTAAAAATGTAAATCCATTGGATTCCACCATTGATACATAAGCATTCGAGGTCGTGTTTAGTAAGTTGATGTTGAAGTCACCAACACATATCAGTTTCCCAGCAGATTCCAACAGAGAATCTAGGTACAGTATAGTGTCATTCAAATTTGCATGTGGGGGTCTATACACTACTGCAATATCCAATCTCGGCTCTCTCAGAGAAACAATAATACAGCTACCTTCCAGAAATTCTTCGTTTTTCATAACATCATACTCCATAGATTCGTGAATAAACATACAGGCACCACCACCTAGTCTATTGGATCGTGGACAACAAACTACGTTGTAGCTAGGAATATTGCACATATAGATCTCATCGGGATTTAATCTCATTTCAGTGATACAGATAATATGGATAGTTGATTTGAACTTTGCTAAATACAACATAAGATCTTCTATTTTATTTCGTATCGAATTAATATTCATATACAACAGGTTGATTTTTGAATTGGTAAAAATTTCGTTCGAGTTTGGGTATACAATATTCAAGTTATCACCTAATCGCACATTGCTAATAAAATCGTCGTCATCGTTCGTTCCCATGACAGAAAATACTTGTGAACAGAAAACACCGTACTAACACCAACATCAGCAGCCTCCAACAGCAACCAGCAGCAACAACAGCAGCCAGCAACAACAGCAGAGAGTTTGAGCGATCAAGCTTTCCTTGGAGATGAACGCAATCTCTTGAGATCCTCAATGGAATCGATGATGTAGACATCTGCCGAGTCGTCTCTCTTACAGTAGATGTTCCCGTTGTTGCACCACACATACTTGAACCCATGAGATACCCGGAGAGATTTGGCTTCTCGAAACAGTGAACGGGTTTCTCTCGTCAGATTCTCATTTATGAAGACCTTAGTATGGAATCGCTTGTTGTTGGGAGAAGACCTTGAGCTGGTGGGTAGCGCCGCATTGCCAAAGTCGATTTCATCAGCATACACCGATTTACCCTTACGAGCACGAAGGATGTCATTTCGTACTTTAGAGTTGCTGAATTCGACCAGGATCATTCCGTTCCTAGCCCGGAAGGTTCTTTCGATGTCAGTAGAGAACAGTTGCACCCCTACGGCAGCCGCTACTTTTGTGATGATCGTCGATTCTGCGATAGTGAGTTCCTTGGGTATGCCATTAATGATGATTTCGTTTTTCAACAAATTTTGCTCCGCCAGACGCAGACGCTTCTTCATATCGACGATAGTGCTGTTTAAGGCCTGAATGTGGCCATCATGTTCGCTCACTTTAGTAACACACCCTGCAAAGTCCTTCTTCATGTCCTCGTGTAAGGACTTGATGTCTTCATACTGAGCCGCAATGAACGCTTGTGAAGATTTCACTTCTTCAACCGAATTCTTAATTTCACTCTGAGACTTTGTGAGTTCACACATGGACGCACTCAGTTTTCTCACAGCATCATCCGTTTTCTTCTGATTTGTACCGTTTTCTTCGCATTTTTGATTGAGTTTGTCCATCGACGTTTGCAAGCACTTCATATTAGTTAATAGTTCGTCCATCTTTCTGCTGTTTGCATGCGAGGTTTCACACTGACCGGAACAGTAGTAGCAATGTCCCTTCTGAATCTTGTTATAGCGAGAATCTGATAGACCCGCGCATTTAACGTGCAACGAATTGCTGCAATACACACATTTCACATTTTTCTCGTCAGACTGGATTTCAGTGTTACATACTGAGCATTCGTCCATTGCTGATCTTTTGTATCGAATAGACGTGGTACTCATATCAACTCGCAATAGGGACGCTCTATCAAATAGTTTTTCAAATTTGACTATTTTAATAACTTATCACTGATATAATCGGAATATTTTCACCACAATTCGAAGAGCCTGTTTCGATGTATAGAAACGTTATATTTTCGTGATTTTATACGCTAAGTATTATTAAATATTGTGATAAAATTTGGAGCTATTATTTTAGTCGCGTTTACTCTCAGGCACTCAGTACAGAGGATTCCCGTTCCGGTCATTGTACATGTCTCACAATATACAAACTTATGCAATAGTGGCAGGCAAAGAAAGCCCTTCAATTAATAACGGTGGAATTGTTCAAAGAACACTAAAAAGAAGAAGAAGAAGAAGAAGAAGAAGAAGAAGAAGAAGAAGAAGAAGAAGAAGAAGAAGAAGAAGAAGAAGAAGAAGAAGAAGAAGAAGAAGAAGAAGAAGAAGAAGAAGAAGAAGAAGAAGAAGAAGAAGAAGAAGTCTTCGACATGATTTTCAGTGGTGTCATTTTGTGCGCTAGTCAATTGGAAAAGACCGATTTCCTGATCGTATGTATGTATGTCATGTTGAAATTTCCCAAACGATTCATCGTTTAGCCGGCAACCAACATAACCAATCAACTCACTTTATATAGATATAGATGATTCACCACATATTGGCGGAAGCTGGAATTCAGCCAATTAGCAGGTTGTTTCCAAGCCATTCACATAATCTGCTGCTATCTGACTCATCTGCTTTGGTTAGTCACAGAAAATGGTGAGAAACGCCACTACATTCATAGAAATATGTCACCCAATTTCATCGATCACGATCAAAACGATAAACGAGATCGGCACCTTCAAACGAGAAGATGAAATTTGTCATAGGTAATGTTAATTGATTGATCTTTCTGCACTCTACTTTGAAGCACCGCCCAAATGAGGTGTGCCAAGGTGAGCCATTGAAGAAAAATAAACGTGACCGAGCTTAAAATAGGCACCGAACTGGTACGGTTCCCACGTCTAACCGGTTTCATTAGTGTCGAGTCGACCTAGTGAATTTTCAAAACAAATCCTTATTTGCAATTGTGTTTTGACGAAAGTTCATTGATTTTTAAGCGCCAGTGGGAGGTTATGCACACAGTAGCGGTAATTCCATACATGTCCAAACACCGTTTAATAGCTTCCGATTTCCTTCAAAGTTTGTTTCCTCGAAAAGGTTTGAACCCGGCTGCGTTTTGGGTTGCAGAAGGGGTTCCCCCTCTTTTCGTTAAGTACCGACCTGAGGGGCAGCGACATTGAATAATGGCAATAAGTCAAAGTAACCTCTTCTTGCGTCCACTATTTTTAGGGGCCCTTGTTTGGCATTCAACTCAACCGCCGACACGGCGTCGCACGCCCGCCACCCCATGCCTCAACCAACAATGAATGCGGTGGAGTCGGATGTTTATTTTTAATTTTACACTTTGTTCCGCGCGCGCGCGCTTGGGCTCAAGCGGAAGGCAGGCAGGCAGATTGACGTGATTTGAGCAGTTTGGTGATCGACAGGTTGTTGTGGACTTGTGGTTGATGGATGATTAAATATAGAATTGTTGGTACGCGACGAGACGAGACAGGGGAATTCGATTGTTTTGAACATCATTGGTCAAGCAAGAAGATGCTGTTTTCCCTTTTAGAGAGCTAATGGGGGGTCGAGGTCGGAATCTGTACGGACTGTTCTTCTGAAAAAAATATGCAAAGTTATTGCAGTGACAGTTCAGTGTTCTATGAACACTTCTACAGATATTATCATGAAGAACTCATTGTCAATTGATACATTGTTATATTGTTAAACTATTCAACACTTTAACGGGTCTCCAGTTTGCCTAGTGGATAAGGCTATGTGGATCGCCAATCCGGAGACGGCGGATTCGATTCCCGTTCCGGTTTACTTTATAATCATTATAAAACTGAATCAACAATTCTTCGCCACAACATTCGGTTCGTGGCTGCGATTCTCCTTCTTCGGCCGCATCCAACACATGCCAGATCGATTTGTATTTGGTCCACTCACCTTGCACGCTGCCCTTCTCTTCTTATACCATCCGAACACCTTGAGAACATCTTGCGAACATCAACTTTACAGGGTTGTTTTCCGGCATTCTCACAACATGCCCTGCCCATCGTAACCTTCCAGCTTTTGCCACCTTCCTGATATATGTACTAGGTTCACCGTAGAGTGCAGCGAGCTCGTAGTTCATTCTTCGTCGCCACACACCGTTCTCCTGCACACCGCTAAAGATGGTTCTAATCACCCGACGCTCGAACACTTCGAGTGCTTGCATATCATCCTCGAGCATAGTCCAGGTCTCGTGCCCATGGAGAACCACCGGTCTTATCAGCGTTTTGTATATGGTACATTTGGTGCGAGGGTGAATCTTTTTCCACCGCAGATTCTTGTGGAGCCTGTAGTATGCACGACTTCCACTGCTGATGCGCCTTCGTATTTTGCGGCTAACGTTGTTATCTGCCGTCACCGTGAACCCGACCTTTGCTGCTTCACGTTTCAGGTGGGTGTACACTGTACCGTTCGGCCACCGTTCCAAATGTTCTAGCAATAATATCCATGTCATCCGCAAAACAGACCAATTGGTCTGATTTTGTGAAGATCGTACCCCGGCTGTTGAGACCGACTCTTCGCAAAACACCTTCCACTCAGATAAAAATAATGAAATTTACACGTCATGTAAACTTCATTTCACTCATGTAAACTTAATGTTGCGATAGTTTACATGATATATCATGTAAATTTGTGTTATATGCCATGTAAACTCTCAGAGTCATGCTGAATTACATGACATATAATGGAAGTTTACATGATATTTCATGAACATTACATGATATGTCATGTAAACTTCTATGATATCCCACGCTCCAATTATGTGCATCATATGTCATAGAATTTTATACTCTTTTTTCGATCTGTGCAGGGCTATGTTGAACAGCAGGCATTAGAGTCCATTATTGCATTACAGTATTTCCCGGCGAAATTCAAGCGAACAAGACAGATCGCCCGTAAGCCTAACGCAGCCTCTTACACCGTCAATCGTCGCTTTGATTGATCTAATGAGCTTCCCGGAGAAGTCCATGATTTTCTGTAGCTCTGTGGGGTCTATACTGTCGTACGCTGCCTTGAAGTCCATGAACAGGTGGTGCGTTGGGACTTAAAATTCGTGGCATTTTTGGAGGATTTGCCGCATGGTGAAGATTCTGTCCGTTGTCGAGTAGCCATCAACGAAGCCAGTTTGATAACTTCTCACAAACTCATTAGCTTTCGGTGAAAGACTACGGAAGATGATCTAGGATATCACTTTGTAGGCGGTATTCAGAATTGTGATCTCTTGGAAGTTCTCACATTCCAACGTTTCACCTTTCTTGTAGATGGGGTAACTCTGCCGACGGCTGTTCGGTCTTCTAGATCCGGACTATTAGTTGGTATAGGCAGGTGGCTAACTTTTCCGGGCCCATCTTGATGAGTTCAGCTCCGATACCATCCTTACCAGCTGACGTATTGTACTTGAGCTGCTGGGTAGCCTTCTTAAATTCCCTCAGCGTGGGTGCGTGCTCGTTGTTGCTGCCTGCTGTACTGGCGTAGTCATTTCTCCCGCTGCCTTGTTCCTTCATGTCTGCGCTCTCCGCACCATTCAGGAGTTCGTTGTAGTACTGCTTCCACCTTTCGATCACCACACGTCCGTGCAGCAAGATGCTCCCGTCCCTATTCCTGCATATTTTGGCTCGCGACACGTAGCCGTTGCGAGATGCGTTGAGCAACTGATAGAACTACCGTGTTCAGACGCGCCAACTTGGTCAAATTATTGGGGGGCAAAGCCTGGTTTTTCTGATGTTTTGTATGGGAAAATTTGAAAAAATCAAACATTGGAGGAAGCAAAACTATGCTTCATACCTACCGCCCCCCCCCCCTAAGTAGTCGCCTATGACCGTGTTTCTTATGAACGGCACATCTGCTCCATTTGTTCACATTTCGCTTCTTCCAGACAGCGCTTTTCCTCCCGGAAGAGACGGGTCTGCTGTTTTCGCGTTTTCCGTTCCACGTACCTAACATTATTGGTACCCATCTTTCAACAGTCGTACTTCAACAGTCCTCCAGAGGGCCTTCATCGATGTCGTCCTCACCGGGAAACGCTAACTCGAGATTCTGCGCGTATGCGGTAACGACACCCGTTTGCTTTAGTTGCTCTAAATTATACAGAGGCGGCCATCGGTACCATTTTTACTATCACCGGGTAGTGGTCAGAGTCGATGTTAGCGCCACGATAGGTTCAGACGTCGATAATGTCGGGGAAGTGTCGCCCGCAATCAGGACCTAGTCGATTTGGGTCCATCTGCATGTTCTTAGAGGCGAAAACGTAGGCGTTTTGCGTTCGTCAGCTGCTGGGCGCTGAACTTTCCAATTGTCGGTCCAAATTTCGAATCATGGCCGACCTGATGATGATATTGACGTCGTGTTTTGAGCAGCTATCGTACTCGCGTTCAAGCAGCGCGTTAAAACTGTCCTTGCCATTATCAAACTATTTCCGGGCTGTGAACTGTGCACGTTTATTATGCTAAAGTTTAAGAACCGACCGTTGACCCTCAACTCACACATTATTTTGTTGATCGGGCACCAATCGACCACGATGCTCCCGATGAAATTGAGAGGTCTTTCCACGTACCGAGTTTCCAATCGCAAGTCCTTTTTTACTGGGGTCGCTGGCGTTGGTCTCGGTTCGTATTCTCATGTTGATTTGTCCTGTAGGGCCTAACATCAACACCCCCCCTTAACGGTTGATCCCCTTAACACGATGGTCGGCCTGATAATGATATTTTCATGGACGTAGTGAAGTCCAAACTGATAGACAAATTCCTTAGGCGCATGGAGAGGGAAGGTTCCTCCAGCAAAACGGAGAAGATGATGCACTCCTCGGAAGAAAAAAAGACGTAAGAAACGAGAACGATCCACTTTTGCAAGTTGCCGGGCCACCTGCGCTGGAAATGCAGGAAGTTTTTTGTGTCGCAGAGAGCGAAGAGCTCGGAAATAGAGGGCGCAAAAGAGAGGACTGCACAAGCTAACGAAAGGCAGGTTGCTTTCACGCTGGCTGAAGATACGGGCTTATCTGCCTGGATCAGCCATAGCGGTACAAGCACTCATGTGACCAATGATAGATCGTTCTCCGGAGAACTTCACGAATTCGCTGGAGGTTGGATCACCATGGAAAGAAATTACAGATTGGTTGCTGAGCGGAAGAAAGTGTCGATCACCGCGATAGCGGTATGCATGTTGATCGACGTGAACTTGGAGAAATGGTACTGAGGAGAAGTGGTACTCACTGCACTACCTCAATAATCGGCTTCCGTCCAAGACAAGATACCCTTCGCACTGTGGTGGAGGCGTAAGCCGGACCTCAGCCACCTTCAAGTGTACGGCGATGAGGCGTTTGTTCATTTTTCGGAAAACAAGCGAAACAAACTGGATATAAAAACTTGAAAGCTCATCTTAGTGGGATATCGCTTCCTTGACCATGAGATGGATCGTATCGTTATCAGCCGCGATGCCAGATTCGTAGAGCTGGACAATGGATCATCGTGTACGGCGTTTCCTGTTACTGTTCCAGACCCTGGAAAACGTCGAGCTGTTGAAGAGAGTGGGGTACTGTTCAAGGAAAAGAATGAAGATAAAGTCAGTTTTGAAGCAAGTATGCAAGCCCCTGTTCGCGGACATTGGTGGAGAAAAATAGGATCGTGAGTGAAAAGAGGCTATGATCGAAAAACTAAGCTCGCATCGGCGAAATGACACATGGAAGCACGTTCCATTGGTCCTCTGGAAATAAGGCGATAGGCTCCAAGTGGGTTTATAAAGTGAAGAAGTACGAACAAGGGCGAGTACAAAGGTACAAGGTTATAATAGTGGCGCAAGGGTTTGCGCAGAAGTTTGGTGTGGACTTTAATCAGGTAATTACACCGGTAACGCACCAAGCGACGCTGCGTACATTTCTAGTGGTGGCTGCGGAGCAGAAGATGTTCGTTCGGCATCATGTGTTGGACATCAACACTGCCTACCTCAACGACTTGTGAAAGGAAGACCTGTATATGCGTCAGGTGCCGGGGTACGAGGTACCTGGACAGGAGGAGTTAGTGTGTCATCTGAAGCGTAGCATCTACGGTCTACGCTAGGTCGCGTGCTGCAGGAATAAGAAGCTGCAGAAGTTGTTGTCAAAGCTCGGATTTCGCGCCTCTGCTGCAGACCAGTGTATTTTTGTGAAGCAAGAGGGAAGGTCGAAGTTCGTCATGTGGCACTGTCCATAAACTACGTAGACTCAATTTTGGGAATCTCAGAACCAACCACCTCTCCTCTCGTAGACTTTCGTCCATACAATTTTTTTAGAATTTGTATGGACCGTAGACTTTGGCGGACCCCCGCCATCTCCCCTCCGAGTTTATGCAGTTTATGGACTGGCCCTGTCGTCATACTCGTGTATGTCGATGAAGTACTGGTTGCTTCAACGGATGTCAAGATGTCAAATTCAGAGAGTCATCGGCAGCTTGAAGAACGAGTTTGACCTGACCAATATTGGAGAAATACGCCACTTCCTAGGAATGATCATTATTCGTGATATCGATGGATTCGAGCACCGTCTCCCTGTGTCCTTCGACGAACTTATTGCCAAATTCGGTATGGAGCAAGCCAAGCCGGTGGCCTCCCCAATGGATCCGGGGTTCCAAAAGCAATGAACAAGAGTGAGAAACTGGCTGATGCGACGAAGTACAGAAGCTTGGTGGGCGGAATCTTATAGGGCAATGCACTGTTTTGATTTTGTATGAGATTTTCACGTTTTTTGGACTTTTTGTTTACAAAATACACTCCCGTTCAAAAGTTTGGGGTCACCCCCTCAAAAACATGTCATTTTTTTAGGCCCATATCTCCGCCAATTTGCGTCCGATTTCAAAACCCTAGGTTTCATTCAAAAGATAATAAGTCAAAGAAACTTTGAACATGATTTAAAAGAAACTTTTTCAATAAATTTTGTATGTAAACTTAACCCAAAGTTGCCAAATTTTCTAAAAAATGAATATAAACTTAAGGCAGTGTCGCTGGAAATTGGGTCGACCAAATTTTAAGATGAGAGCGGTAATATGACCCATTTTCTATTAGCTTTCAACTGCTTTTTACAGAACTTAGCTAAAAAATCTAGAAAAAAAGTTATTAAGTAAATTAATCCTTGATGTCATCGACCAAAAGTTTGGGGTCACCCCTCTATATGATGTATCGGCCAAAAGTTTGGGGTCACTATCGTAAAACATGGAAAAGTGATTTGTTGATATCTTTGTCATCTTTCATTCAATTTTAATTCTTATTGGCTTATTTGAAACAAAATGAATGATACTTACTGCATAGACATTGAACCACACATATTTGTTGAAATTTACATACTAAAACTTAACGTAAAGTTGCCTCATTTTTTGAAGCGTGGTAAAATGTGCTAACTTTACATAACATTTTTATATACAAAAATCGTTAAATACGTTAAGTTGAAGACATCAAACGTAAATTTAGTTAATTATCTTTGAAATGAGCCAAAAATAATTAAAATTGAACTATAGATGACGAAGATATCACCAAATTACTTTTCCATGTTTTACGAAAGTGACCCCAAACTTTTGGCCGATACATCATATTGAGGGGTGACCCCAAACTTTTGGTCGATGACATCAAGGATTAATTTACTTAATAACTTTTTTTCTAGATTTTTTAGCTAAGTTCTGTAAAAAGCAGTTGAAAGCTAATAGAAAATGGGTCATATTACCGCTCTCATCTTAAAATTTGGTCGACCCAATTTCCAGCGACACTGCCTTAAGTTTATATTCATTTTTTAGAAAATTTGGCAACTTTGGGTTAAGTTTACATACAAAATTTATTGAAAAAGTTTCTTTTAAATCATGTTCAAAGTTTCTTTGACTTATTATCTTTTGAATGAAACCTAGGGTTTTGAAATCGGACGCAAATTGGCGGAGATATGGGCCTAAAAAAATGACATGTTTTTGAGGGGGTGACCCCAAACTTTTGAACGGGAGTGTATCTGTAAGAGTTAAAGAGAAGGAGAGAATTTCATGCAATGCCCTGGAAAGCAAGCCGCTCTAGCTAAGATATTTTTTTGACGTTTCGTGGCCTTGTTGTTTACGATTCGGACATAGAACAATTTCGCTAGTTTTTCATGGGTGGCTTGATTTAATTTAAAATATGGGGTTCACGAGGAGGAGTTTCCAGGAGTTTCTAGAGATTCCCAGGGACTTCTTGATGAGATTATTTCGGGAATTTATTTGAAATTCCTTCAGAAGTTTCCTCTTGGGTTCTTCCAGGAGTTTCTTCGGAGATTCTTAAAGAGATTCCGTCTGGGATTCCTTCAAGAGCTCGTACCAGGATTCCTCCAGGAGGAACTAGCGGACTTCTTCCAGAGATCCTTTCCTGGTTTGCTTGAGGAATACCTTCCAAAATTATTTTAGGAGCTCCTGGATGTTTTTAACCATTATGTGTCCGACAAACTTTTTGCTTTTTTCTACACCGTGCGCTCCGGGTACTCTGTCGAAGGGTTAAAAATACCTTCCGAATTTTTTTGTAGAAATTAATTCAGAGATCCCTCAAGGATTACTCCAACTAGGATTACCCCGGCGTTTTCTCCTGAGATTCTACCAGGAATCCTTTTCGTGGTTTCTCCGCATTTTTCCTTGGATCCCTTTAGGATTTCCTTCCGTGATTTCTCAGGGAACTATATCCAAACTTCTTTTCTGAGGGAGATCTAAGATCTAAGATATTTTCTACAGAAGTTTTTTCTGAGGTCCTAACAGATTTCATCTCAGGAACTTCTTCAAAGATTCCATCTGAGATTCCTTCTGGGACTTCCAGGGATTTCTTTCGGGATGTCTCATGGAGTTCGGGGAATCCTCAAGGAATTCCATCCGAGATTCTCCTAATAGCTTCTGAGGAAAACCAGAAGGTAATTGTTGGAGAATTTCATCAAGGGAATACCTGTTGGAACTGCATGAGGAATTGAAAAAAAAAATCCAGATTGAACTTCCAGAGAAATTCTAGAAGAATCTACAGGAATTCCAAACGGAACTCTTGGAGGAACCCAGAAAAGAGTTTCTAAATGAATCCTGGAAAGAGTACTAGAAAAAATCCTGGAAGCTGTTTCTGAAAGAATTCCACAAGCAATTTCTGACAGAAGCCCATAAAAAATCCCGGAGGAGTTCCTGATAAAGCTCCCGAAGCAATCTTAAAAGGATTTCCCGAAAAAATGCTAGAGGTAGTTCCTGGAGGAATCCCGGAAGATATTTCCAGTGGAATTACCGTAGAAATCTCGGAAGGAATTCTTGAAGTAATCCCAGAAGTAGATCCTGAAAGAATCCCGGAAGGAGCTTCAGAAAAAAAAATTAAAAAGTTTTTGGTGGAATACTGAAAGAAGTTCTTGAAGGGTTCATGGAAGGATCACATGAAGATTTCCTGAAGAAATCCCATAAGGAACTCCAGGAAGAACTTCTGAAAAGAATACCTGAAAGAATTTTGGAAGGAGTTTCTGAAAAAACCTCGGAAGGAATTCTCGAAGCAATCTTCAAGAGAACTCCTGGAGGAATCCGTAAAGAAATCCCCAGTAAAATTGCTGAAATTCACAGGAATACCTTCTGATATTAAGAAAAAAATCTTCTGAAGACAAACCAACAGAAACTCCTAGGAGAATCTAGGATGGAATTCTTGAAGGATGAAGGAAACTACGAATTCCTGAAGTTTTCTCAAAAAGTGTTCCTAAAAAAATACATACATAGTTTCTAGGATACGATCCGAACTTTTTACGAGCAAAATAATATTTTTTTAAGGTTGGAGCGGACCTGGCGTAATGGTTAGAACACTTGACTATCACGCCAGGGACCTGGGATCGAATCCCACTCCCAACAAACTCTCAAAGCGTGGGTTGCAAAAACAGTTGTTCTATGCAAGCATCAAGGCTAATCACCTAGTCTTTCTGTAACCTTTAATCCTCATGTATGGAAATTGTTAAAATATAAGGTGTGATTTGTGCTCTGAAAAAAACCTGTTTGACTGTTGCCCCATTGAAGTGACTTCAATGTTGCAAATGCTTGTTGATTTTTTTCAATCGCGGGACATTTTTACGTTCGAGGACAAACGCGGAACATTTCGTAGGACCTAATTTGTCGCGGGACATTCGGCCAAAACGCGGGACTGTCCTGCGAAACGCGGGACGTCTGGTCACTTTACAGCAGAGGCAGACCAATAGACATTTGGCCCCGCTGCTTTTTAAAACAGAAATAAAAAAAAGTCTAAGGAAATTTCATCGAATAGCAACTTTATCTACCTCTCAGCAACCAGAAATGATTACAATAGTTTTGATATGAGCTCATCAGGGATTTCAGGAGGTCCCTCTCTGGGAATATAGAAAACAATTGATTGATTCATGATGAGTGATTCTCGTTTCAAATTACATTTCATCTGATGATCGGGAACCTTCACTCGTGGGCCCTACTCATCGATTGCACTCTTTCACATCTCCCAAGTGATGACAAATGGTTGCAGCAATTAAGCGTAAATAAATCGATTGATTCATCTCTCCGCACGCGGTGAAAACACAGAACTCGTCATCGATCGGCCTTGTCCCGTTGAACGTCTCATCAAGCCGAGCAAAATAAAAACAAAAATGAGAAACAGCACTCATAAAAATCACATTATGATGGCAACAACACGACCGACCATCGTCGTACAAAAACGTTGTTGGTGATGATGACTCGAGCTAGAGAAAGAAGAAATAAAAAAACCAAACCGCAACCGATGAGTGGCGAGTGGAAAAGCGTTTTACGATGACACGGTGTTGGCACCTTTGGGGGACACCGTTAAATTAGGTGAAAAAGAGTGAGAGCACATTAGGAGTAGGTACGCTACTCTGCTGTGTGAAATGAAAGCAAACATGGTGCTCGCCTAAATGGGGTCAACCTTCTGCATCGACGAGAGGTGTCGAGTCGTCGAGTCGAGTGCTTCTATTTTAGACTCTGCTGATGCTGTTTTCGCAATCGATTAGCTTCGATTTGCGCGGTATGAGCGTGGAATTGGCATCTTTTGACGCACATTACCAGAAGAGGAGGCTGGAACCGACCGAGTGGGCTTCTTTTCAGTGATTGCTGCACAAAGATGAGATTAGGAGCAGCAACCAACCGGGAGACAATACCCACTCCCACGGCACGGAGGAGTTTAACACGACTCCGACAAACGGCGACGACGACGACGACGACAACGACTATAGTGTCGAGGGTTTGCCATGATGGTAGATATCGCTTTGCAATCTGCCTATTTGGCACTCCAAGATGGGAGCTGCACGTTCCGAAAGAGTTGGTTTCAAGAGGCTGTGAGATTGCCAAGATTGGGCATGCTCACGTGGAAATGCATCGTACATTAAGTATAAGTTGGAAAAAAGCTGACAAAAGATGTTTTTGGCAAGGCATTTATGAATAGATCTCGGGGTCTAATATAACGTTGTTTGAATCAGTAGCGGATTTATGATATTGCTTTTTTCACTGAAAATTTTCCTTGCTTCGCTGAACAACATGACGTTTCCTCCCAGCGAAGGCTTACGCGATACAGAAAACCGCTGAATTTCACACTAACACTGCAGAAAATCTGTCAACAATAACTCAATACAAATGCATTTTCAGCGAAAAGATCTATTTGCGTAACAACAATCCACTCCCATGACTACCGGGCGGCCGCCGTCAAATATCAGGATTGCCAACTGTCCGGCGACTGCTGTCAGTTTTCTTTGTCGCCGAATCTGGCGCTGGGTCTTCGGCGCGGAAACCCAAAGGTGGGAATAAAATTTTGGGGTTTGCGCGCAATAGCTTCTTCTTCTTAGCTTAGTGCCTGGAACAGAGCATGCATAAAAGCTTTTTTTTAACACTTCTACTAGGGCAGCCATGAGATTTCCATTAGTGAATGCTCTACAACGCAGAAAACCTTTTTTGAAAAAAATCTCCATGGTAATTCTCATATAAAACTATTTTGATCTGGGCCACCATTATATCACAACCGAAATGGCTGAAAATTTTACAGGACTCTAGTTTTGCACCACGGATTGTAATGCACATATGGGAGCTTTGGAATTTTAACATGTTTTAAATCTGAACTGCACACTGGTATTCCACACTGAGTAACTGAGAGCTTTACTGCAATTTAACATTATATGCATTTGTATTATGGGAATAGGTACGAAGATACTATATTCCCAAGAATGTGTAGAATATTTTGATTACGAAAATTACGAAAGTGCTCTTTCCCAAATGGTCCCAGACCCTACTATCGTTTTCCCTCGTTAAACGGATCCTTATCATGATACCTTCAAAACGTAGTATTAGATTTTTTTGAGTTCTTTTAGTAGTTCTAGTAATATTATTTTTGATACAAGTACTAGTATTGAAAATGTAAAAAGAAGAGGATAGTGGTGCAAAGTTAATTTATTTCATGTAGATTTTTGTTCATCCTTTCACTCAAGCCACAACATGTGTTTCTTTCTATTCATGGCATTGCATCCCAACTGGAACACTACATTGTATACAGTGTATTTAATGAATACTTCCACAGCCATTAACTACCAGTTTCCCCAGCGTTATTTAAGTTGTCAACATACATTTTGAGATAATTATACATAGGTACAGTTTGCAATTACATTGTTTTTCCGGCTTTTCTTTACGAATTTTCTCAAATGTGGAAAATTTTGTGGAAAACTTTTTCCAGTTCATGTTTTTTTTTCATTTGTGAGAAAATTTGCTTTCATTTTCTAAAAAAACTTTGTTTCTACGATGCTTCGTTCTCGAGTTATGATTTTTCAAAGTAAGTAGTGTCAGGAGAAAACAAAGAATTTCCACCTGAGTTTTCCGGGAAAATAGGTGATCCTGAATTTTTCTCATTTTTTTGTTCATATACACTGGAACCTCTTTTTATGCACATAGCTGGGACTGCATAAACTACAAATGTGCATAATTTAAAAAAGGCATAAAAAGAGGGAAACTTATGGATAAATTAAGTTCGGGCTTCAATTAGGGAATCTAGTTCGCGAGAACGTATCTTGCTCCTGGGCAGTTGTGGTGAGGCTAAGGGGGTTTCCAGAAAGATCCCAGAGAGCCCAAAAAGGGGGTTCCAAGGGGCTTCAGGGGCGTTTTAAGGGATTCTTTCGAGGGATTTGAGGAGCCTTTTAAGGGTGTTCTGATAAAATTTTTTGGTGTTTTCATGGGATTACGGTGAATTCTAGGGTATTTCAAAAGTATTAAGTGGGTTTTAAGGGCGTTCCAAGGGGCTTTAGGGGTAATTCAAGGGATTTCAGGAGCCTTTAAAGGGCGTTTCAAAAGGTTTAAGGGGCGTTTTAAGGTTTTGCAGAGTCTGCTCTGAAACGTCCTGAAATGCCTCAAATATCCCCCTTAAACCCCCCGGGGACCCCATGTAACGCACCTAAGAGGCGTCGAAAACCCCGAGAACTCCTCCGTAACGCTTCTGAATCCCACCGAAGAGACTCTGAAACGTCCTGAAATGCCTCCAAAACCCCTTTTAGACCCCCTCGGACTCCATGTAATGCACCTGAGAGGCTCCAAACCTCCAAAAACTGCTCCGTAACGCATTCGTAACGCCTCTTAATCACGCCGAAAATGGTCTGAAACATTCCGAAATGCCTCCAAAATCCCCCTTAAACCCCCTCGGGCCCCATGTAACGCACCTGAGAAGCTTCGAACACCCCGAAAACTCCTCCGTAACGCTTTCATAACGCCTCTTAAATCCGCAGAAAAGCTCTGAAACGTCCTGAAATGCCTTCAAAATCCCCTTTAAACCCCCTCGGACCATGTAATGCACCTGAGGGGCTTCAAACCCCACGAAAATTCCTCGTAACGCTTAAGTAACGCCTCTGCATCCCGCCAAAAATGCTCTGAAACGTCTTTAAATGCCTCCAAAATCCTCCTTAAACCCCCTCGAACCCAATGTAACGCATCTGAGAAGCTCCGAACACCCCGAAAACTCCTCCGTAATGCTTCCGTAACGCGTCTGAATCACGCTGAAAATGGTCTGAAACATCCTGAAATGCCACAAAAAATCCTCCTAAACCAAAACCTCTAAAAACGCCTCCGTAATGCCTCTGAAACCACCCTAAAATGCTCTGAGACTTCCTGAAATGACTCCGAGACCCCCTTAAGGCCCACTCGGGCCCCATGTAACGCACATGAGACCTTCGGAAACACCCAAAAACGAGCCTGTAACCTTCCTTTGCTCTCCTCTGTAAACACCCTTTGGCCACCGTTGCAATAGTTCCCATCATTATTAAATATTCTTATGCACAATATTGGTTCTGAGTAGCTTTCCCTCTTTTTATGCAGGGCATAAAAAAAGGTGCATAAATTAAATGTGCATAAAAATAACATGCATAAAAAGAGGTTTTAGTGTATTCATGAGCCCAGCCTGTGGAAAAAAATCATGAAAATCTTAGACCCTTCGGCCCAATTTGTACTATAATAAAAAAAATGCCCTATTGTGTGAATACTTAGAAGTTTTGTACTACATAGGGGTTGTTCATAAACCACGTAGACCAAAATTTGGCCATCTCAGACCCCCCCCTCCCCTCCCCCTTCGTAGAATTTTGTCCAATCTAAAATTTTAAAATTTATATGCAGCGTAGACTTTGGCCAGACCCCCCCTCGCCCCCCAAAAAGTCTACGTGGTTTATGAACGGCCCCATATGTAGTACCATATCCTGTGAATACCGGATGATTTGCGGAGAAGGACAGCAGAACCCCGCTACTTTGGGCAGAACTTCAGTTCTGAATATGAAGGCACTTCTCTCTCCCTCCCGTTACGTTGGAAAGTACCGGCAAGTCCCACCGAAAACCAAGCCAGACGCCCTTGAAGGAACAATGGGCCCGATAATCACGATAATCACGACGATAACTAAAGACCGCCATCGTAGCCACCCTGAAGGAAGCTGTGACGTAAAGGCGAAAGTTTGTGGAAGGTTTCGGTTTTGAAACGTAAAGAATGGGACTTACTGCATAGACATTGAGTCACACATATTTGTTAAAATTTACATATTAAAACTTGCCGTAAAATCGCCTCATTTTTTGAAAGTGAAATGTTTTAACTTTACATAACAATTTTATGTATAAAAATCGTTTTATACATTAAATTAAAGACATCAAACGTTATTTTAGTTAATTGTCTTTGAAATTATCCAAAAACTAATTAAAACAGAACTACAGATGACGAAGATATCATCAAATTACTTTTCCATATTTTACGATAGTGAACTCAAACTTTTGGCTGATACATCGTATATAGGGGTGACCCCAAATTTTTGGTCAATGATATCAAGAGATAACTTACTTAATAGCTTTTTTTCCTAGATTTTAAAGCCTAGTTCGGCAAAAAAGCAGTTGAAAGCTAATAGAAAATTGTGGAGCAGACCTGGTGTAATGGTTAAAGCACGTGACTATCACGCCGAGGACCTGGGATCGAATCCCACTCCCGACAAACTTGCAAAAATGTGGGTTCTTCCTTCGGAAGGGAAAGAAAGCGTGGGTCCCGAAATGAGCTTAGCCTTAGGGCATTTCATTTCAGAAAATTTTACAATTTTGGATTTAATTTGTATACAAATATTTTTGTAAAAGTTTCACCTTAATCATGGTCAAAGTTACTTTGACTTATTATCTTTTGAATGATATCAAGGGTTTTGAAATCAGACGCAAATTGACGGAGATATGGGCCTATAAAAATAACATGTTTTTGAGGGGGTGACCCCAAACTTTTGATCGGGAGTGTAGATTTTTTTCAAATCTCAAGAGCTTGTTACGCATTGAGTAACTTGGAGTATCTTCGATGAATTATTATACTTAGGTTATAATGTGACTCCTGACTCAGATCTATCTCATAATAATGAGAACCATTTCCTAAGTTACCCACAGGCACATCCACGCGGTATCCATTCAAGTTCTGAGATCACATCGTCAAAATGTGGCTGACTCATTTGCCGTTCTATTGTTCTCTGTGTGTGGCGGTGGCGGCATCGAAACCGAAAGAAAAAATGCTGAAAATGCTAATAACATTAGGCGGTTTTCTGGGACCAACTGCTCACTCAGCGGGATTTATGAAAGAGACATCGTAAATCCATTTGGCAGGTCGGCAGACGACCGTTGGTTGCTGCTGCAACCTCAAGTCTTCAGTTACGCTACTCACGTGCATTCTCATCATTATCATTAGTTGGCAGTTGTTGGCGTACCTATTATGATCCATCTACCTTCTCGAGTTTCGGCGAATACCTACTAGGAAAGCTGTTCGGAGAAAATAGTCTTTCCCGATTGCATGGAACGTTCGGAAGGGTGGGCGGCGGTGGTGTAAAACTTCGTCAAGGGGAAGACGAGTAACTACTTATGTAGGGTAAAAAATATAATTTGGACATGTATATAATTTGGACATGCACGGCAATGTATGCCTTGTTCCGGAGAGCCTATAAAAGTAGATACATCTCAATATCGATTATTGGATCAAATAGACCCTATTCTGATGACTTACATTGAAAATACGCTTAACAACTAAGAATTTATTTCAAAACTATCGAAAATGTAAATTATTTCACTAAAACCCCTCAAATGCACGGGTATGCAAGACGACATACACTTCACAGTCACATACAATATTCACCTCAAAATCATTGAAATAATAATTGTAAGAAATTTAAAAGCCTTAATGCATTGAAACATGTTCAATAAAGAAACATTAGGCAGCCAATCTCTTAACATTCATCTAGAACGCTTAAAATAGATGGTGTCCAAAATACATTACAAGTTTTATACTGTAAATATATTTTGGTCATCTGACGAACTACATGGGGATGCACTGCGATTGCATACTTGGAGGCGTATTCTGTGGGTCTGGCGATATTTCGTCGATTTTAACTAAAACTGTAATAGTTATCAAAATAGATGCCTGTTAAGCGAAGAAATTTGATTATTTGCAAGACAATATTTGTTATTTTATGCTGCTTCCACGATTTAGCAGTATTCATGGCTAAACATTGAGTTAATTGCCCTGTCCAAATTATATATACCTGAGGGTGTCCAAAACATATATTCGGTGTCCAAAATGCAATTCTAACAGGCGATCGGAAATTGCGATTTTCTCAGCTTAAAATGCTTTCGTTAAGGTTTTTATCACCAGGAACACAAAGCACAATCATATTATAAGCGTATTGGTAACTTTGCAAAATAATCAATTGCTTTCTAAGAAAGCTAGGGGACGATTTATTCAACGTTGTCCTCAGCCTGTCCAAAATACATGAATTACCCTACTCGGACGAGTTGTTTTGTGTACAAGAAACGATACGCGTTTTTTTAGGTGGAAGATACATGTAAGCAATAAGTATACAAAAAACGTACATGCATACCTCAGTCAGTCAGCCGGCGTTGCCATTGAGGGCCATGGTCGCACAGGGCGGGAAAGGGTTTTCGACACGCTTACTTTACGATGTTTACAAAGATGTAAGACAAAGGAAATGTGGTAGAATTTTATTGATGTTTGGTTATGAAACTAGACGTCACCGGCTCGCCCGGTCCGGTCCGGCTACGTTGTAATGGAAGTTGCGGCACAGAGGGGAGTGTGTATTGCTGCTTAAGTAATCTACACGCGATGCGACTCCTAGGGTAGATGAGGGGTGGGAAGTTGTGGCAGCACGTGAAATTTAATGGGTGATTCTGAGGTAAACCATGCTGGTCGAGCGCCTTTTAATGACCTACATATGGAACTTGTCGGAGAAAGCGTAAAATTTAATGCTGCATGATACTTTCTTGTGTATAAATGTTATAAAACCAATACCATTGTAGCGCATTGCCCAGACAAAACAGATTCTTAGTAAACAGGAAACTCATTTGGCTTAATCTACTTCGAAAATCAACGATAATTAGCATTTTCCAATAAAACAACAATGGTTACGTTTTATGAAGTGGATATACAAAAAAATGCTGCATTATATTCATTCAATCGATGACCTTTAAAATAAGGTAGTCATGCGTTGGTCTGACAAGTGAAACTTTTAGTGTTGCGCCTCATGAAACGGTTGCTTGGAAATAAAAAATCGTACTTACTTTACTTGGAACGCAACGAATTGCTCTATTGAATACACTGTGAATGAAGAATCCTTCTAAGATCTATCCGGTATTTGGCCCATCGTTTCCACTCTATGATGAACGCTCTAAGGTGATTAGAATCTTCGTCATGTTATTGTTGCGGCATCCGTGAGATGTGACCAGTCCAAAATTTCGTTAGCTTAACCAAATGTATTTGGTTTAGATCGCAACTAATGCGACGCCGCCCGATGGCGTATCTTTCGTAATACCTTGCTTTCGCTGCGAATCCTGTTTGACTTTCATTTCCATAGAATCGTAACTTGTTCTGTGGCTTAGTTTGTAAAAGCGCCGAATAGTGATACGGAGTCGTGGGTTCAAATCCCACCAAAAAAGGGGTGATTTTTTCACAAATTTATCTCACAGTTTGTCAATTAAAAGTACTTTGCTTTCAAATGGTTCAAGTTTTTACGCCTTGACGAACCATTTTCCAGATTTAGATCAGAATCGCGCTACAATATTCGTTGGTCAGTCGGTTTTCTCGATAGGGCAATGGAAGCGCGAGTGAAAAATCCGGGTTCAGAATCGCGCTACAATATTCGTTGGTCAGTCGGTTTTCTCGGTAGAGCCATGCAAGCGCGAGTGTGGAATGCGGAATCAGATTAGCTTGAGAATTTTCGAATGGCAGACAATTTTCAGGTAAGAGTGATGGGGGTGCGAGTGAAAAATCCGGGATCAGAATCGCGCTACAATAATCGTAGATCAGTCGGTTTCCACGGTAGGGCGATGGAAACGCGAGCACGAAATCCGGGATCAGTGGTCATCGTGATCAAATAAATCATAATCGTGATGAAGAGCGCGACGTGTATTTCCATATAACTAGTGGATCATATCACCTAACAGAGGTGGCTCCTAGATCCACACCTTACCCTACCCTACTAACCACCATTCCTTCCCGTGACAACTGTGGGGATGCTGTGGATTCCACGGTTTCTAGTAGCAACGGTTGTCGAACTAACATTCCTTCCCTTTCCTGATGACCGTAAGGACGTGGCCAGCGCCGTTATTGACTTTAAATAGCTGAACTCTCGAATTGTGCACATTGAGAATGGTTAGCTAGTCCCAAGCTTTCACATTCATTGGCTCTCTGTGCAACTTCGATTGTTCTGGTCAATCACGGAGTAGCAACTACGATGTGTACGGTTATCTTTGCTTTGCTTTGCTTTGCTTTGCTTGACGAACCATTTTCCAGATTTAGTTCCTGAAATGAGCTGTGAGCGATTGAATCTAGATATCAATAGATTACACTAGTTTACAAAATAAAACGAAAGTCGTGAACTTCTCAACGACCAACATTTTTGAAGCATAATTTAGCGCTGATTTCGAAACCGTGCTTCAAAAAATTTAAAGTAGAACAGTTTTTGAGTTTTAGCTCAATATCGAGTTTTACAACTTATTAAAATATGGAATTTAATAAAATTCAAATATCTTGCGTTTTGTTCAACTAATTTGAAATTTTTTTCCATAAATTAAAAGCTGAATATAATACCATTCGATCATCTGAATGCAGTTTTTGCGTCAGATTGATAATATTCAAGATAGTGACGAGTTTTGGGAACGATCTCCTTAAATTTTAGCAAAATTTACAAAAATATATGAAGATATGTATTTTTTTCAATAAGAAAAAAACAATTAAAAAAAAATTCTCAACGTTTTTTAACATATCATATGTAGGCGAGATACACTAAAAAAAATTCAGCTCAATCGGAGCATTCATTACGGAGAATGAGGTGTGTGAAGTGAGCGACTTTGCTTAAAAATAGAACAAAAATCGATTTTAAATCATCAACCTTGTATGGAAAGTCGAAAAAAAATCCGCACTACTGTAATTTTTTTCCTTCGCGTTTTCGAACTCAGGGCATGATTCTGCACCAAAAACGATCATCAGCTTACCGAGTTCAAAAATGCTGTAAACTAGTGTTATGAATGGATAATAATTATTATGTCAAATTTTCAGCACTGATCATTACAAACTTACTCAAAAATAGAACAAGGAAAAGTGTAATTTAAAAACAGCGTACTCTACAAACAATTTTCAAACAACATACAGAAGCACCCATCGTACGCAACGGCTTTTTCCACCAAACTCACGGACCATCCCTCCCTCGGAAGTCACGCCGCTTGCATTGAAATTCACCGCATCGCATTCCAATCACAGCAAAAGTTGCTTGACAAACGACGGACGGTTGTTCGGCCGGTTGAATATGAATGAGTTATTCAAATCTCAACCGTCCTCGTCCGTCGTCATTCATTATTTAATACTGCGCGGGGCATCAAATGAGGGGGTCCAAGGGGGAGGGGAGAAATTCAACCGTTGGTTGCAAAGAAATTCTAACCCATACGTACGCTGAACAAGCAGGAGGTCGTCCGTAAATTACGGCTAGACGCGCTGAAACGAATGGAAAAGCAGATTTGACAGATATCGTTGATAAAAACGACTCAAAAGAAAACACGTTTTCAATGGGCGTCCCCTCCCAAAGATCATGAAATGCTAAATACTAGGTTGAAAGAATACGGATTGAGCGCTTCTTGAGCTCAGCTACGTGGAAAGCAATTAATGCTCACTAATTGATACCACTTGACTTTCAAATAATCGAGGGATCTTTGGCCTGCTTTTGCGGCTGCTGGTTGTTAGTTGAATTTATTTGCTTTCACTTATTGTGAAGGTTAGTGTGGAATGTAGAGGAAAATCGGTTGCAGTGGTTGAAACTTGTTGATTAGAATGAACAAGTGCAACAGAAAAGTCTTTTGCTAGAAGAACGGGTCGGATCGCACTTATTTCCGTCCTATTAAAAACAAAGCTACTATGTGTCATTTTGATCTGTTTCTTATTTTTGTATTTTTTGATGATTAACCTGGGCTTGTTAGGGGAATATCTGTCAAAGGATGCAAATTCTTAGTGGAATTCAAAGGAACGGTACTTTACACTATTTTCTTTTTACTTGCATTTTATTTGTTTGAAGTGAACAAGCTTGCTTATGATAAGAACGGAAGCCATCGGTAGTTTAATGGGCAGGTGTTATAATAACTTGAATATAATTGGGTTTATGTATTGAAATAATGGAGAACAGTTTGGAATCCAATGACTATTTACCTTTTGCTTAACTGATTTTGAAACCTTGAAAGTTATTTACGCTTATCATACCTGTAACGAGAAGAATGTATGAAAAATAATTTGATAAAAGAACAAACACTCATAACACTCATAACTCATACTCATAACAATGAAAAAATAATTATGATAAAATTATCGATGAGGACGGCAGTGCGGGAGGTGATAGGCACTGCACAAATACGACCTAGGAATAGGTGGTTCAACGAGGATGACTACAAGTGAGTAATGGACAAGAGAAATGGCTGCCAGAAGCCGGATGCTGGATGCCGGAACGATGTAGGGAAGCTATATTAGCAAAAATAAAAGAGATCATGAGAAAAATGTGATTGCTCTGCCGCAAGATATTATGGAACAGAATAATATGCGAAGGTTTTACGAAACTGTCAATGGTGTGCGAAGAAAAACTCCGCCTTCTCACGTCATGTGCATCGACCGTGATGGAAACTTGCTGACAGACAAAACAATGATGCCTGTCGAAAGAGAGAGAGCACTACGTGATACTGCTGAATGGTGGGAATGGAGCGACAGATAGAATTCGAATCGACGACGGGCAGGCTGGAGAACCTTCAACGCTAGACGAGGTCAAGACAGCCATTAAAGAACTGAAGAATAGCAAGGCTACTGGGATGAGTTAACTCCCGTCTGAGCTTCTCAAGCAGAATAGTTAGCTTAATATTATACACCGTATAATACTTGGTATAATATTAAATATATGGGAAGACGAATACCTGCCTGCTAGTTGGTTGGATGCTTTCATTTACACTCCATACAAGGTTTTGTCCTGAGTTCTGGATAATTTTCGAGAGTTAAACTTGCAAACCCATCATCTGTTCATTGATTTCCAGGCGGAGTACTATCTTGAGAAGAGAAATGAAATATAGCAGATGATGGTCGAGCATGGTTTTCCGGCAAAGCTGATTAGACTGATTCGTGCACAATTGCGGATCGCAACCATGCGTACGGATTGCAGGTGAAATTTCGTCATCGTTTGTAACATTAGACGGGCTTAAGCTGGACGTTGCTCTTTCAAACTGCTGTTCAACATCGTACTGGAAGGACTTCAACAAAAATTTCTTCAGGTATCCCTTTGAAATGCATTCCAGTCCATTTATTTATTAGAAAGTTCATCCAAGGACTTCTCCAGAGATTTTTTAAGGAATTCTGCGTGAATGCGTGAACCATCTGCCAACATATCCCACCAACACTCCGACATCCATATGAATTTATACAGATACAGAGGTGTGTTCGGTCTGGTGTTTTTTTTCCTTCTAAACCATAGAGGGATAAATCGGCTCATCAGACACCCTAACAGGAAGGGTAGGGTAGTGTGGGGTTAAGGCCGTCTTCTACAATGCCGGTAGAAGCCATTACTACTCTCTCCTCGACCCACTAAAACACATTCCTATGGTCGCCAAACCCTACGTCTCTCCGGAACCGCCAAGAAGGTATTGCTTCAGAGAGGGGCTAGTGCATATCGCACCCTCAAGGTTAGCTGCCGTAGCCTAGCAGCAACGAACATCGATGACTCGCTCTGGAGAGTCCATCACGGTAGCGTGCTGACGCTTAGCCAGTTTCCCGAGTGGTCCTCGCCACTCCCTTTGTCCTCGGAAGGCGGGCAGGGTCAACCCCGCCCGCGCCCTACTGCTGAGCGGACATCAAGAACTGATGCCCACATGCAACCCGATCTGACCTGCCCGCAAAGGAAGGGTATTACTACCCTTCAGGCCCTATCAGATGCATCCGTAGGTTGCAGACAGCAGGGTCTCACCTACCCCGACCCTTGCCGGGGACCCCTTTCCAACCGCGGGCTCAGATCCAACCCAGTAGACTGACGCCATGACAGCACCGCTACCGGGACTTCCTCTCCGCGGCCACTTAATCGCTGTAAGGGTCGATCTCGACCGCAGGGCACCGGTATGACCTACGAAGCCGACTTCGAACCCCTGGACCACCTCTTGTACTGCATCTGGACTAGCCATTCTCCGAGTCCACGCGCCACCTCCTTTGTAGCTCCCAGACGATATGGGTGATAGCCGTTGAAACGGCATTCCAGCTAATCTCATCCCTACACATTCTCTGGACTAAGTTGTCCGGAGTTGTGTCCTCCCCGCATGTGGCAAGCATGCGGTCACGCATTGTGCGAAAGCGCGGGCACACGAACAAAACGTGTTCCGCCGTTTCCTCTAAACCATTGCACACTGGGCATTCGGGAGAATCCGCATGCCCGAAACGGTGTAGATACTGTCGGAAGCAACCATGACCTGTAAGGACCTGTGTCAGTTGGAATGAAACTTCCCCATGGCGCCTATTAATCCAACTATCTACCCTCGGTATCAACCTATGGGTCCACCTTCCTTTGGTGGAACTGTCCCACGCGCGCTGCCATTTGACCATAGAGGCCATCCTGACAGTCTTGCGTATGCCTCTTGTGCCGCGCATTTCGAAGCACTCCATGTCCTCACTGATAAGAATGCTGATAGGCACCATACCAGTAATGACACAGAGAGCGTCGTGTGACACGGTACGGTACGCGCTTGCAACCCTCAGACACATAAGCCTGTAAGAACTTTCCAGCTTCCGTCGGTAGCATTCAGTACTTAGCGCGGTACCCCACGCCGGGCCGCCATACCTAAGTATGGACGTAGAAACAATAGCCAGAAGCTTGCGCTTACTGGCGTACACCGCTGAGCTATTGGACATCATCCGGGACAGTGCCGCAATAGCTGTGGAGGCTCTTTTACAGGCATAATCGACGTGGCTACCGAAGGTAAGCTTATCGTCGATCATCACGCCCAAGTGCTTGACAGAGCGCTTCGACAGGATAGTGCACTCTCCTACACTGATCTCCGTCTGCTGCGCCGACTGCATGTTGTTAACAACCGTCACCTCTGTCTTGTGGTGAGCCAGCTCCAGTTTTCTGGACCGCATCCACGCCTCCACAACCTTGATCGAGTGGTCGGTAGTCAACTTCACCTCCTCGATCGTTTCACCGTAGACTTCGAGCGTAATATCGTCGGCAAATCCGACAATCACCACTCCCACTGGGTACTCTAACCTCAACACCTCGTCGTACATGACATTCCATAACACCGGACCCAGGATGGAACCTTGCGGGACTCCTGAGGTTATGTGAAAGCACTTCCGACCCACCTTCATGTCGTAAACTAGTACGCGATTCTGGAAGTAGCTTCCGAGAATCTTGTACAAGTACTCCGGTATCCCCAGACGCAAAAGCGCATCGGCAATAGCAGCCCAACTGGCGCTATTAAATGCATTCCTTACATCTAGAGTCACTACCCCGCAGAAGCGAATTCCCCTCCTCTTAGGCTCGAGTGCTTTCTCGGCGGTTTTTGTAACCGACAAGATAGCGTCTACGGTGGACCTCCCCTTCCGGAAGCCATACTGGTTGCTCGAAAGACCATTTGCGCCCTCAGTGAACCTCAACATTCTATTGAGGATGATCTTTTCGAGCACCTTCCCCGCCGTGTCAATCAAGCATATTGGTCTATATGCCGACGGGTCTCCGGGTGGTTTCCCCGCCTTTGGCAATAGTACCAGGCTCTGCCTCTTCCAAGCTTTTGGGAAAACTCCCTCGTCCAGGCATTTCTGCATAGCAGACCTGAACATCTCGGGAGCCTCTGCAATAGCTACTTTTAAGGCCAGGTTCGGAACTCCGTCCGGACCTGGGGCCTTACCTACGCTAAGGGACTTAGCTATCCCCGCAAGTTCCACATCGGTGACCCTTTCTTCATCGCCAGCCCCAGTCCCCGGCTGTCCTACGAAAGGAGGCCAAGGACTAGGATCATGACGCGGAAAAAGTCCTCCAATGATCCCCTCCAACATCTCTGGAGATTGCTCTGTAGGAGCCATCACACCTCTCGTCTTGGCCATAACGATCCTGTAGGCGTCACCCCACGGGTTCGTATTGGCACTCTGACAGAGACCCTCAAAGCAGGCCTTTTTGCTTGCTCTTATCTCGGTCTTGAGCGCGGCTTTTGCAGCGGCGAACACCACCCGCCGTTCGTTTCGCTCTTTCTCTGATCGTGCTCGCTGCATCCGCCGCCTAGCCCTTAGGCAGGCGCGGCGCAGGTCCGCAATCGCGTCGGTCCACCAGTAAGCCGGTGGCCTCCCATTTCTAGGGTGGACTCGCTTAGGCATGGTCGCATCACACGCACGTGAGAGCACCGCTACCAGCTCGTCGCCGTCTAAACCGAGTAAGTTTCGCTCACGGCGGAGCGCTTCCCTAAATACCTCTTCGTCGAAGTATGATGTCTTCCACCTACGAGGGCTTGGCCTTGGCCTAGTCGCCTCTTCTTCTATCCGCTGTCTGCTGTTGTTGTAGTCGATACTGTAGCGAACCGCCAGGTTGTCGCTGTGAGTGTAGCCATCATCTACTCTCCAGTTCGAACTACTTGTTAGGCCAGGACTACAAAAGGTCACGTCAATAATTGACTCCGCTCCGTTTCGACTATAGGTACTCTTGGTACCGACGTTAGCCAAGTCGACATCTAAGATGGCCAGTGTTTCTAGCAGGATCTGACCTCGCTGGTTCGTGAAACGGCTTCCCCATTCCACGGCCCAGGCATTAAAGTCGCCCGCTATTACCACCGGCCTTCGCCCTGTTAGCACGGTCGTTAAGCGGTCCAGCATTTGCGTGAAGCGCTCGATCGGCCATCGCGGAGGCGCATAACAGCTACAGAAGAAGACCCCGTTTACTTTGGCGACCACGAAGCCCTCATAGGTAGTAGACACCAACTCCTGCACGGGGTATTTACCCGTCGTCCATATCGCCGCCATTTTCCTGGTCCCATCCGAGACCCAGTTGCCGTTGCCGGCGGGTACTCGGTATGGGTCCGAAATGATGGCGATATCCGTCTCCCACTCAGAAACCGCCTGACAAAGCAGTTGCTGAGCCGCATCACAGTGGTTCAGGTTCAGCTGCGTTACCTGCACTGTGATTTGTTGTTCACTGCGGCTTTCTTGAAGGCCGGGCACCTTGGACCACCCGTTGGATGTCTTTTGTTCGAGGATTTCCCGGTACAGATCATACAGATGGGTGGACTCGTGCAGCTTTGGGCCTTATGACCTTCAGCGCCGCATCGCCTACACAGTTTGCGCCTATCAGGGCCTTTACAGTCCCACGACTTGTGTCCTGGTTCCAGACACCTAAAGCAAACCTCTGGTGGCTCGTGGAATGTCAAAGGACATACGCACCAGCCCACCTTTATCCGCCCTACTTTAACGGACTTTTTAATGTCCGTCACAGGTAGCTGAACCAGAGCTATCTGTGTCCCTGCTGGCCCCTTCCGCAGCCTGACGGCTGTGGCGGCCACCTGAACATCGCACTGTTGCCGCAGTGCCGTGACGAGCTCTTCCGCTTCGGTGATCTCGTCTAGGTCTTTGACCTTCAGAGTCGCCTCATGCGTCAGAGCCATCACCTCCACTCCATCACCAAGGACCTCTTCTGCCAGCCTCTTATAGGCGGCGCCCTTGTGATCCTTCTCGCGCTTAAGCTCCAGGATCATTTCGCCCGTACGAGTACGTCTGATACGTCGGCTCCAAGACCCTCAAGCTTGGCGTCGCACCTCATCGCCTTCAAGACGTCCGAGTATTTCGACTGTTCGGTCTTGATGACGATAGCGTCGCCTTTTTCGCGCCTGGCACCTGCCTTCCTACGCCTTGGCTTGGCGACCTGCACTTCTGCCTGCGGATTCACCTTCTTCTTCCTCTTCCGCTCTACCTTTGTCCAAGGAGGGTCCTCTCATTGGATCGCCCTGCTCTGTGGCTGCTGAGGGCCCACCATTGCTCGCAACCCCTTGTTCCCATCGTTCCGGGACGGGCCAGCCTTTTCAGGCCCACCCTTCCCAGCTTTCCGGGAACTCTGGCTGGGGTCCGACTTCCCGGCGTTACCACCGGCTTTCGGGGTTATTATACGCCTGGCCTTGCGGGCGCCGCCAGACAGCTCCTCACCTGACGGCTGCCTCGCCCGCTTCTGCGAATGCTTGTCGCGTTTGTCACGAGCATTCGCTTCCACTCTCTTCGGACTACCCGCGAAGGAGAAGGCCTCCGTTTGTGTAAACTTAGACGCTTTCTCCTTTGCGGGTTCCGCCGCCGCTGCAGCCAGCAACGCGACCGCGTGCTCCTGCTTGGCCTCATCGACAGACGCTCTAAGCCGAAGCAAGGCCGTTTTCAGGTCCTTGCTTATATTCGACTTAGTTGTCGCAAAGTCGATAATTTTGCCAAGCTGCTGCTCAGCTACCTCTAATGCGGGCCGTCCTTTTCCTGCTACTTGGCTGATGGCCCTCAGCAACCATGCTCCGTCCATAACCTCCGCCGGCTGGCTTGCCGTGGAGTGGACAGGAGCTCCCACGCTTGAGCTGCGTAAGCAGCTTCCAGCACCTGACTCCTCGCTTCTCCTTGTTGGAGACCTCATCAACCCGCTTCTTGCGAAGGGGTTGATCGCACCACTACTACCTGCTACACCTGATTTTTGAATTGGATTTTTACTCATATTTTATTCCCACGAGTCGCACGAGAAAGAATGTCCACCACGCCAGAGCTCTGCATTAACGCGGTAAGGGACAGCTTACTGTGGGGGGTGCCCAGGTGCCCCACAGGCTCCGTTAAAGATCGAGCATCTTTTTCACCCCCTCGATCACTCATTCCTCGGCACGGGTCGCTTGACACCTTGAATTGGGGTTAGTAATCCTATTCATAGCCGGCAACTACGCGGCTGACTCGCAAGCGGGGGGTGCGTCAGGCCTCAGGACATCTGTCCCTGCTGCCCCACTGGTGTGGATACAAACGATTGCAATCATCACTTCTTTCACCATTCCCACATTGATCTGCAAACTGACGTAGCTGGCGCCATTGATTGTCGTCTAAAAATAGAAGATCACCAATGCTCAGGCTCACGCACTGAAAATGCCTGTTCGTCACAAGTAGATATCGTATTGGTTCCTTGTGTGAGTGTAGCTGGTCTGGCCATACTGGAGTAGCATCTACGGGCGGTCAATCAAGCTCAACCTCAAGCTTTTTCTTCTTCTTGGGGTTACGTCTTCACTGAGATTAAGCCTGCTTCTTCGTTTAGTGTTGTATGAGCACATCCACAGCTGATTTTTTTTTTGTGTTGAAAAAGTTTTCCATTTTTTCAAAAACCATTTTTTTGTGTAATTTCGTTTAAAAATGGTCGCTTAATGCTAATGCTAATGCTAATTTCGTTTAAAAATGGTTTCTGCAAAAACGAAAAACATTTTCCACTACGAAAAAAAATCAGAAGATACCATCCTCTACATGTGTACGAAAACCGATTTTGAAAATATTGCTTCGTTATTTAATTAAAAAAAAAAACAAAAACCAAAAAGTGAGGAAATGCTTCCAGTTTCGCCTTGAATAGGTCTTCCTCTGCCAATGACAAATTTTCTTGTATATGTTTGAAATTTTCTCTACGAATATTTCCTGGACCGACCGAGAATCAAACCGTCACGCTCAGCATGGTAAAAATAACAAGTTACACATACTATTTAACAGTATGATTGTTTTGTGAACAATTTAACCATATTCTACCTTAACAATTATCACATTTTTATTGCAAACATGAAACACTCATCAAACAATTATCACTTTGCCTCAAAAAAAATCTAAGTAAACATATCATTTTTGGAAATTTGAATACTGATCTGAAGCATTCTTTTTTCCAGACAGGTTGGATATATACACAATCACGTTTCCGTGAACCCACTGTAAACAGTTTACTTATTTATTTATTTATTTATTTATTTATTTATTTATTTATTGTCGTCAATCAAACGTAGACCAATTTCAATACATTTCATGCTTAATATCTATTTATACATATTTTATATTTATAATTGTTAATTATAATTGTTAATTTACTTAATCATATGATGAAACACGAAATGCACTCTCAAGCGATGAAAGTATTGCTTTATTTCTATTGTTTGCCACTAGCAAATACATAATTGTATCTACACATGTACCTATATTTAGCTGTTTGCTTTTCGTCGCCGTCTACGATCGCTCTCATTGAAATAATCACATTTATACGGAACAACACTGGGCATAGAAATAATCGAATTCAATTTTCAAGTGGTGGCACAGAGAAACTCGAAATGATCAATCCCCGTTTGGGAGTAAACTTGCTTTCCTTGTTAAGACTGATGAAAACAGATTTTGTTTGCGTGTTTGTTTGTATTTTTATTTGTTTAGTTCATCTTGGCATTTTTGTGTGTACGTGATTTGTTCTCCTCTTGAGCATAGCAATATATTTCCGGTGAGCTCGTTTCATTTTTTTTTTTTTTTTTTTTTTTATATTTGTGAATTTTAACTTATTGCTAATTCTTCACACAGCTCGTTTCATGCAATTATTATAATAATTGTTGTATTGGCACATTTTTTTCGAATGAGTGTAATCAGTGACAAGTCCGTGCACAAGGGGGGGGGGGGGGGGGGGGGGTTTGAGTGTTAAACCCTCCCCATTACCGACGCTTTATAAACTAGGCACCCCTCCGCCTTTTGCCGAAATTGGGAAAAATCCCTCCCTTGGCGCCACTTCTGTGCACGGGCCTGATCAGTGATTACGCTCATTCGAAGAGATTATTCTGCTTAGAGGGTTCGAAAAGTCGGTACAATAATTGGCACATTATTGTCTAATGTCAGTAACACCCTTCCCGATCAGAAAGGCATAACAAAATTATAACCGATTAAGTTATTTATTTCAAAGATTTTTCGTAACAGAATGAGTTATAAAATTCGCCGGTTAGGTGTTAAAATAACAAAAAATAGAACTAAAATTGCTCTAGTCATAACATAATTATAACATGTCTTGATACAATTATAACAAGCTTATAACAAAATGAGATATAAAAAATCAATCAAATTATATCACATGTTGTTATAAATCAGATATAAATATATTGGGTAAAAATTAGGTAGTGTAAAAATTAACTCATTTTTAGGCAATCAATTTTTAGAGTGACATTTTATTTTTAGTAAAAAGTAACTGGCATCAAAAAACTTCTCCACATAGTATACATAAAACCCAGGGATTCGAACCTAGGACGGCTTGAACCTAGAACAGGAGCTCGTCGTTTTACCAGTGAGGCCATCGCAGTACTTGAAGTGAGGAGCGATATATGCTGAAATGGTTCTTCATATTGGTAGCTCCTCTATAAATAGACTCGCTGATCCAACATACCGGAGAGGGAATGTATGACGTCACCATACCCTGTTATGACGTCACCATGCACGTTACTACAGCCCATTTAGTCCCTCAGCTTCGATGTCGTGTGCGCTCGTTGTGCACTAGAGCCAGCGTTCACTACTTCGGAGGTGGAGCCCACATCGCTGTACCTACGCGAATGGATGTCGCACGAAACTGTTCTTAATACAGTTGATAGCAATTATATCTTCGTGTTATGTACTAGCTAAGTTGAACAGATAGCTAATGTCTTTCAATTAGTGAAAAGTGTGGAACTAAGCACTAGTTGCGGCAGTGTTTATTTAAATGTTTAAAGCGTTTTTGGCATGTTTCATTATTATTAATTAATGATATTCCTTCTGCAAAGTTGTTCAGTAGTATTATGGCGCTTAAATGGTGAATGTTTCGGTAGGATCCACCGCAAATTCTTGCAGGAATATTCCCATGGAGGAATTCATGAATGAATTTTTAAAAGGATAGAAAAAAAACATTTCCATAATGAGTCATTGGCGTAACTGTCGTTAAAATTTGTAAAGAAATCTTTTGATAAATACTTGAAGTAATTTGTTTTCGAACACAGAGTGTTCTGGAAATCTAAAGGGATATCAAAACACTTCGTTTCACTGTTGAACTGAATATTTTATTAACTCTAACAAAACAACTGCACTTCATTTGCTAGTACATAACTATTTCGATCGGCAGATACACAGATTATCTATGCGGAAAAACAACTGTAGTTAATTGTAGTGATATGCACAACAGAGACTGAGTGACCACATACTAAGAAAATTCGAAGAAATTGGAATTGGATTGAAAAGTTTAACTTTAAAACTAGAACTTAATTAATTACTAAGATCCTTCAGAATTTCTGATGGATTTTCCCTGATGGAGAATCCTTTAAGGAATTTGTGATGCTAGGAAGTAATTTGCAAAGTATATATTAAAGAATCTTCCTTTTGGATTCTTTGAAGAAATTATCAAGGGACGAAATGCGTGTTGGATTTTAAACTTAAGTTAAACCTTGCGGGAAATCCCTATTACGAATGATCTGTATAGTGTACAATTGAAATCATATTAGTAGTTTAAGTTGAGAGCTCCGACAGATCAAAGGCGACGTGATCTGGTCGGTGAAATATAATTGGTGAATTGGAATGTGTTTTCGTGTTCTATGATCAAAGATGATGGTGATTTACTTGGGATCCCAACATGTATATGAAATGATCTTCCAACAAATCCTTAGGGCAAAGTTCTTTGAAGAATTCAAATTGGAGATCATGGAAAAAGTCATGGAGAAATTGTTGAAGAATTCCTTAGAGGATTACCCGGAAGAATACGTGGAGGAATTTCTCATGGATTTTTTGCAGAAATTCCTGGAGGAATCCTTTGAAAATTATTGGAAAAAATCTCTAGGGTAATTCTTTGAAGGAATTACCGTAGGAATCTTTAGAAAAATATTTTTTGTAGGAATCATCGGAAGCCTTTCTTAAGAAATCCTTGGAGAAGTTGCTGAAGAATTCTACAACCACAATTTCTAGTAGAACTCTAGGGGAAATCTCTTTGAGAACTTTTGAAGAAATAGTGAGCTCCCTAGAAGACCTACAAGAGAAATACTTTTAATATCTCTACAAATATTCCCTGAAAATACTCCGTAGCCATCCATAATAAACATTCAACCTGTAAGGCATGTACAAAATCCTCTAAACAAATGTAAACGCCGCGGTTCAATTACATATAATATTTTCGACTTGAGAGCTAAGGACATCTCGACAACTTCGCTGATGAGTGATGATCCGAACTTCTTAGGACAGCAGAATAATGAGATTTAACACGGAGGCAAATTTCGTTCGTTTGAAACAAAAATATTCATGTTTATTCGGTAAACTGATAAAATGTTTGAAACTAAAATTTTATTTTTTAAAACTAACTCAATTACATTTATCTCGACAATACCCATTAAGGAGCCCCCCGTTTCGCCGTCGAAGAAATAAACAAAACTCACAAGTTTCCGCTGCAACATCAAACAAGATTTTCTCCTGCAAAAATGGCAAGGTTCATCGAAAGTCTCCAGGAATTCCGTTGTTTTCGGGAGCGTATTTTATCTAATAGATGTATACATGATGTTAGTATTGAAAGTACAACACGGGAGGTGGGTTTTCCAGCGAAGGAAATAACTTTATAAGTTTAGAGGGAAAACAAATATTTCCGTAGGGCCGACCTGCCACAGAAAAACAAAAAATATTTACATTCAATTCTAACATAATCTGTCAGTAGGTGCATTTTTGTTTCAAACATGGATTACATTTGCTTCAAATGTGACGTTCGATTTGCTCCAAACAGTTTTATTTTTGTGGCCAGAACAAATTGACTATTTATTTGAATTTGCCTCAAATATTTTCGATTTTAACATAGTTTTTTCTGCGTGAACATATCCAATAACTCGTAGTAGTGAAATTGTGCATAAAATTTTACACAATTCGAGAATTTCAAGAATCATGAACAACTTTGCTAAACATACGAACTGTCCAGGTGATCTGGATCATGATAAGAATCATTTAAAATTACCCAATATCATCACGTAATGGTGGAGTTTCTTACCTCATTTTCCACCTTCCAAAGTCATAAGCTTTCTGTACAAATTTGATGAAGACATGAGCTTTTTTGGTAGTTGATATAATAAAGGATATGAACAATTGTATGTTTTATAAACACAATGGCGCCATACAGCGGTTAATTTACGCACTAAGCACTACCAAAAAATATTGATTATTTACAAATTGCATTTTAAAAATTATTACTGAGTTTGTTATAATGTTGATTTAATGATGATCAAATCACATATTCATTCATTGTAACTGACTTTGTCAGAACCTTGAAAAAATACAAACTAGTTTTCGTACCGATTCCAACAAATATATCTAAATATAACAAACCTTGATATAGATATCAACCGTTGATATAATTATGTTATGTTTTTGTTATGCCTTTCTGATCGGGTTTGTGCCTCATTGATCAAACGTACAAAGTCATATCCTAAACTTAACTGTTCTGATTTATCCAGCTGGTCTGGTCAGCTTTTGCACTTTCAACTAGAATATTTTAGCATTATTCTCCATAGCCCATGCAATAGTAAGCCCCGCATCCGCACATGTTTGATGCCATTTGCTATAAGGTGAAGGTGTCAAGCAGGCAAATTCAAATCCAAAAATAGCCGTGCACCGCCACCACGAACAACCAACCAACAACGCTGGAGGCCAGTTTTCGGCGGAACAAAACGGATTTTCAATGAAAGTGAACTTGAAGCGTGAATTGTGCGCTCTGCTGCCGTCGCCACTGCCTCTTGTGCCACCCCCGCTATATGTACGGTTGGTTCGGTTGGTGTCGTGCATGCTGTTGAATGAATCTCGTCACCGTCATCGTTCTCCTATCGCGTGGTGGCTAAAAAGGCCGCTCGTTCATACCTACCCATGTGCTGCCTCCCGCGGACTCCGCAAGCTGATCGATCATGGACTGTGGAGGAAGAATCAACGCACATTGATCGGGCTCACGATTGTGGTCAAAACTCGAGGCTTACTTTGCAAATTTTTGGTGATTTTTTTTATTTAATAGTGTGAACAATACTGTACAATTATGATGAACTAAAAATAGCTCCAAGCTTTTGGGAAATTTTGGGGAAAAGTCAGTAAAATTTTAGTAAGGGATTTGGACTTACATACATTTTTTGCGTGTAAGAAGGGAATTTTCAATTCAATGGATTGGAAGTGATTTTTGGAAACATAATAAAAACAAAATAAAATGTGAATTTCAAATAACTCAACGTACATATGTACAGATGGGTAAATTATTGGTTAAATTGGGAAAAAAAATAAAATGTCTAAGGTTTTATGACGGTTCTCAAAACCTCCACGAGACAAATTGGTCTTGAATATGTTACTTAAAAGAAGATATTCAAAGGTGGGCCATGCAGGGTTGCACAGGACGTCCAGGGGCGTTTCAGGATAGGAGGGGGTTCAAAGGCGTTACGGCTTCACTGACGTTTTCGGATCAGTGCGTTACAAGGGGCCGATGGAGTTTCTTAACCCTCTAATACCCAAATTTTTTATTTTGATCTAAATATCATTTTTTGTCATCTAAAATCAATTTAAACATGTTTTGGAAGATAATTCTTTTTAATTCTCGATTTCGTGAATTTCAGTTTTTGATTTTTTTAATTTTTATTTTTGAACATCCCCACACTTTTATATTTTTCCTGGAACCCTATTTGGGGAACGGATTTTTTGAGATGAAAACATTTTGAGATTTTATGATTATTGTTGAATTATTATTATTTTAAATTTGTTTCATAGTAAGTTTTATTTTCCGTGTAATTTTAAGGAAAATAATTTTAGAGTGTATTCGATTTCCTTAAACTATTAAGCAAGGATAGAATGATTTGGGAAAAATTTAAAATATGTTAATTGTAGCGATTCAATACAAAATAAACAATGACTTCTAAAAAGTGACTAAAACATCAACTTTTCAATGATTTTTAAAAAATGTTTATACGCTTTAAAATACACCTGAAACCATTTTGAGATATACAGAACAGTCCTAAATATCAGCCAAAAATATAAAAAAATGATTTTCCACGAAACAAAAATTACAAAAAAACTCAAACTATACCCCGTCCAAAGGCAGGGTTGGGTATTAGAGGGTTAAGATGTTACAGGAGCGAATTCATGGGCTTCGGAGGGTAACATGTGTTTCATGGGGTCCGAAAAGGTTTTCAGGGGGATTTCAGACTCATTTCAGATTCTTTTCAGGAGCTTCCGGACGAGTTATAGGGGTGTTTTCGTGGGATTCAGAGAGTCTCAGTTGCGTTACATAGGGTCCGAAGCGGGTTTCAAGGGGTTTCCGGAGGCATATCAGGAAGATTAAGAGGATTCCCAGCGGATTTCAGAAGCGTATTGGGGAATTGTGGGTCTCAGGGATAAAACCGGGGCTTAAGGGGACCAACAGTTTTTGAAAATACTTTTTGTATGACAGGTCTCAGGTGAGCATCAGGAAGATATCAGGGGCGTTTTAAAGTGTTTCATAAACGTTTCAGGCGGTGTCAAAAGGGATTCAAGAAACTGAATACGCTCGTAGATCCGATGATCTATACTCAAGGGAGCTCTTGGAGACTCTCAAAATCAAATTTTGACCAAAATTTCCTATTCGCTCACCCACAGTGCCACGGTTCGATGGTTCGCGACGCGCGAGCGATATCATGCGACGCGACGCTGCACAACGGGATGTCCGCCACCACTGAACTGAATGACGAGAGAAGGCTTTAAATCACTCAAGGTTGCCCAACGACGACGATGACGACGACGGACGATGAACGAGAAAGTGATGGATAAGAGTGAGTTTTGTTTTTGCTTATAATGCCTCAGTACAGCCTACTATCATTGGCCGTCGCGGTAGGGGGGTGTCGGTTGGTTTTCAATTTCGAGGTGATAGCGTGAAGTGCCTGCCCCTGCCTGCTGGAAAAAGGACCGCGCTCGCGATAATTGAAGGCGATTTAGTGATGGGAGGTTTGTTTTTTGGCCGTTCGCTCGCTCGTAATAGTAGCAGAGTCACGGAAGCGTTACGTTCGTTGACATAAGTGGCCTAGAGCGGTCGTGAGAGGAATGAATTGTTGTTTTTTGGGTGTTTTAGCTATCGTCGATTGAATTGGAAATTTCGTTTCGTGTTTTAGGGTCGATCATTGAATGTTCAGTTGTTTGTATGATTATGAATTCGACGGTGTGTAAAACGAGATATTTAATGCATCAAGTAAATAGAGCGGAAACTTGGCCTGTAATGTGATAGGACAGCTTCGTCACAATTTCTTACCTTACCGATCAGGCTAAGGCCGGGGTGGCCTCTGCTGTACATAGTAGCCGCCTCCACTCCACTCGGTCCATGGCTGTTTGTCTCCAGTTCCGCACTCTGCGTAGGGTCCGCAGATCGTCCTCCACTTGGTTGACCCACCTAGCTCGCTGCGCTCCACGTCTTCTTGTACCGGTCGGATGACTCTCGAGAACCATTTTAGTTGGGTTGCTATCCGACATCCTGATAACGTGACCCGCCCACCGTAGCCTCCCGATTTTCGCGGTATGGACGATGGTTGGTTCTCTCAGCAGCTGATGCAGCTCGTGGTTCATTCGCCTTCTCCAAGTCCTGTCTTCCATCTGCACTCCGCCGTAGATGGTACGCAACACCTTCCGTTCGAAAACTCCAAGGGCGCGTTGGTCCTCTGCCCGTAGGGTCCATGTTTCGTGCCCATAGAGGACGACCGGTCTAATCAGCGTTTTGTAGATGGTTAACTTCGTGTTACGGTGAACTTTATTCGATCGCAGAGTTCTGCGGAGTCCAAAGTAAGCACGATTTCCTGCCACAATGCGCTTCTGAATTTCTCTGCTGGTGTCGTTGTCGGCGGTCACCAGTGAGCTCAAGTACACGAATTCTTCAACCGCCTCGATTTCATCACCGTCGATATAAATTCGGTACGGCGGGCGCGCTGATTCCTCCCTGGAGCCCTTTGCCATCATGTACTTTGTCTTCGACACATTGATGACTAATCCAATTCGTCTGGCTTCACTCTTTAGTCGGATGTACGTTTCCGCTATCGTCTCAAATTTACGAGCAATAATATCAATATCATCAGCGAATCCAAGCAGCTGAACGGACTTTGTGAAAATTGTTCATTTCGCTCTCCTAATTACACCCTCTAAAGCAATGTTGAACAGCAAGCACGAAAGACCATCACCTTGCCGTAACCCTCTGCGAGATTCGAAGGGATTCGAGAGTGTCCCTGATACTCGAACTACGCACATCACTCGATCCATCGTCGCCTTTATCAACCGTGTCAGTTTATCCGGGAATCCGTATTCGTGCATAATCTGCCATAGCTGTTCTCGATCGATTGTATGTATCATACGCCGATTTGAAATCGATGAACAAGTGATGTGTGGGCACGTTGTATTCGCGGCATTTCTGCAACACCTGGCGGATGGCGAACATCTGGTCCGTTGTAGCGCGTTCACCCATAAATCCAGCCTGATATTGCCCCACGAACTCTCTTGCAATCGGTGATAGTCGGCGGCATAAAATTTGAGAGAGTATCTTGTAGGCAGCGCACAGTAGTGTGATCGCACGATAGTTCCCGCAATCTAACTTGTCGCCCATTTTGTAGATGGAACACACGATACCTTCCAACCACTCCTCCGGTAATACTTCCTCCTCCCAAATCTTGGTAATGACCCAGTGTAGTGCTCTCACCAGTGCTTCTCCACCGTATTTTAGAAGCTCGCTTGGTAGTTGATCTGCTCCAGCGGCTTTGTTGTTTTTCAACCGGCCAACTTCCTCCTCTTTGAGGTCAGGGGTCGGAAGTCTTTCGTCTTGTGCCCATACTCCGAAATCTGCTACCACGCCACCTTCGGTACTTGCCACGTCGCCATTGAGGTGCTCATCGTAATGCTGCCGCCACCTGTCGACCACCTCACGCTCGCTCGTGAGAATATTCCGGTAATTATCTCGGCACATGTCGGCTTCTCGTAGAATTTTCGTGTGTCCTTAGCGCGGTACAGCTCTTCCATCGCTTCGCGATCTCGTTCTTCTTGGTTGTTACTGTTCTTTTATGCCGATGATTGAAGTTAGCTGTCCTAACCATAGCCACTAATTTATTGTTTCGAGTTATTCTTGCAAAGGCTAAACGCCATACCTCCCAACATAATCATCAGCAGTCGAAATTCGAAGAAATTATTTATACTTATACAGTTGGGGGATTCACTTAACAGCGTAAACTGATTAAACTGATTAAACGTCGCGATCACCAAGGCAATCTTTGATTATTTCATTTGCAAAATCATGAAACATTTCAAATAAGCAGAAAATCATGGCTTACACAGCAATTTAATCTGTTTAGTGAGTACCCCTAGTGTAATTCGTCGGAACTACCTATAAATCCAAGAGGGGATGAATATCAAGGATGTTTTCGATCACCTGGCAATCGTTTGACTCATTTGTCCATAACTCAGATCAGAAACCTTATATTGAAATGTTGTGTTTGGCAAAGTTGTAGATTAGTGTTTTTCCTACAAATATCACCAAGGATGCCATATTATAACTCTAATATTTACGTCTTAAAAGTGTTAGTACCACCTACTCATACTAAACGATCAAATTTTTCGATCGTTTAGTATGAGTAGGTGGTACTAGCGCTCTAGCTCTATATACATAAGAGGTAGAATATGACGTCCTCGGTGATAATTGTAGGAAAAACTGTAATCTACAACTCTGTAAAACACCACATTTTAATATTAGGTTTCTGAATTGAGTTATGGACTAATGAGTGAAACGATTGGCAGGTGATCGAAAACATTCGTGGGGATGATCATTAATCACAAGTAGTATTTTTTTCTGCAGTAGAGATAGGACGAACAGCTATTGAATTAAAGAAGGCAAATTTTCTGATTGAATTATAAATACCTAAATAGTCGATAATTAATTCAGTAACAAAACTTAAAAGAACAGCCTATAAATTTAAGAAGAAAAAATTACTGAACAAAACATCAAACTAAATTGCCATTAAATACTACATCAACACAACTTGAAAGAATAGCCTATAAACAAAAGAAGGACAAATTTCCTATGAAAATGTCAGTGGCTGAAATACATATGATTACTATAAAAGCACCATAATGTATCTCTCAATGAGCAACAACATGAACCATTCGACCTTTTGTCCTATTCGACCTTTTGTCCCATTCGACCTTTTGTCCCTTCGACCTTTTGTCCATTCGACCTTTTGCCCATTCGACCTTTTGTCCATTCGATCTTTTGTCCATTCGACCTTTTGTCCATTCGACTTTTTGTCCTTCGACCTTCTGTCCTAAAGCCCATTATCATATTAGGCAGCTTCTTTCAGGCATGGCTCAGAGAAATAGTAGTGCCAGTCGACAATTATGCCGGTTAAACGTGAAGAATTTTGGTCGCGGGGCTGACCTATGACCATCCGCATAAAAAGCGAAGGTATTGTCCTTGCGATCACGAGGCTGTGCCAACAGCAGACTATTCAAACATATATCAGCATCGTAGACATATCTGTGACTGACTTATCTCCAATCTGCGGAGACCAGTTATTCAATGCTAGGAGCTCTGCATTTCAAATTATCGTACCCAATTACCTTAACCTAAAACCATAATAATCATATTTATGGTTACATCAACTCGATGACCGCGCAGTCTTCCAGACGTGCACCTCGGACAACATCAATGTGTTGCTGATTAGGTTTATGTTCTCTAAAAAACTCCAAGCTTTTCAAAATTCCCCCACTTTCGATCGGCCATACTGGACGAGCCTCCGCTTCAAACCGATCGTACCTGATCTACGTGCCCGCCCCATTATACGAGAACGGACATCGACTTTACTACCGCAAATTAGACACCGAACCTAATGATGTGTGTTAACCATTAGCGTTGCTGTGCGTTGTTGGGTTGTGGTTTGTTTGAACACCGACAAGCAGCGTGAATTTGAATCCTTCTGTTCAGGCACATAATTTAGATTGCGCTACCGACAGCAGCACAACCAAGCAAGAGTACATAATTTATGATTACCCGACTAGGCGATCATAACAAAATTATATCATAATATGTTATTATGTTATGCAGATTTTTTCTAACATAGGCAGTTATAATTTAGATGCAGGATGTTGTTAAAAAAACAAAAATTCTAACTAAAAATCATAAGGGTTCTAACAAAAGTGTATCAGAGATTGTTACAAATACATCAAAAATATATCAAGCCCTGTTCTAAGTTTTTGATGAAATATATCAAAATTATAATACAGTTTGATATTTTCAATTAGGGTAAAAATCAAATAGGGTAAAAACTATAACTTTTTTTTACTCATTTTTGGGTAATTACTTTAAGTGTGTTATTCTATTTTTAGAAGAAAATAGGTCACATAAAAAAAATTTCGAGTTCATTAAAAAACTTACAAGTATGGACAGGATTTGAACCACCAATCCTACCATCGTGAATTTTCAGTTGCCTTTACCAATGAGGCTAGCACAGCACTTGAAGTGAGGGACGAAAGAAGCTTTACTGGTTCTACGTATTGCCAGTTTCCCTATTCCCCGATCTCTTGTTTGTCAGTCGCAGGACAAAAATAGACAGAGATTTGAATGCAAGATCAAACAATGAACCTCTCTCTCTTACCAACAGCGCTATCGCGGTGCGCAGACATGCGCACTGAAACACTAACAGTGGTGGCATGGCCCGTCGTCGGCCATGGAGCAAAGAGAACGACGAAAAAGTTGCTAGGTAGTCGAGGTGCTATTGAGCTTCGTCATGAGGTGCATTTTGGCGGCGACAAAGATTCTTTCCGGACGGAGATGATTTTTATTTTTTTTTTATTTTTTTTTCGCGCTGCGTGAACGGCGATTATACACGTACCTACGTGAGCGAAGGTAAAATGTGGCTTTGTTTTGATTGATCACAATTATATCATATGCCGATATGATTACTTCTGCAGATGCTGTTTAGTTTTATTCTGTTTTAGATTATTTTTAGTAATGAAAAATATCATATTTATGATATAATGTCAAACAATATATGGTCGAAAGAAAAAAGTTATAATAGACAAATGCAATCATCAATTGGGGTTTTAAATTAAGAAAAAAGTATTGATTTTTTGATTTCATACGAAAGAGCACTACTACGATTTTTTTTCAGATTTTTAGAGCTTTACTTTGGTACCTAAAATTAATTTCAAAGAGATTTTTCAAAACCACCTTTTGACAGCTGGGCAACTGTTTGACAGCTCCACCCAGTACAAAATGCGACGAGGGGTGATTCGACAAATCACTCCCATACAAATTTCAAACTGATTTTTAAATACGTTCCCGGGCACCGAAATTCATGAAAATTTTGATTTCGTCTCAGCTTGGCATGGAGATTCAGAATATGGGATTATCTCAACATCGCTAAAGAAGCCAATTGAGCAGAATTGTCTGTATACATAGTTGACATTTTTATTGATTAGAATTATTTAGTAGGTATCACATTTGCTATCTCCACGCTCACTAACATTCATTACTTCATAATAGATAGTCTGTTCGGTACTTTTTGACGTTATACATTAGTTATAATTAGAAGTTAGAATAGCAGGACTGTTAAAATTACATATAAATCCAACTATAAGTTTACTCAAGCTAAAATTTTACTTAACCTATAAGAATTGGGAATCGTAGAAAAGTGATAGGATTTTGGCACCGTAACGGGACTGCGGGATATTGAAAGAAGGAAATAAATACTTAGATAAACATATCAATAGCTATGATGCTATATTTACCCAAAAACTCAAATTAAAGCAATGAATAAAATAAAAAATACGGAAGAGTCTGATGAAATTTCTAGAAGTTGCAATGCCTTTATATTTTACTTCATAATATGAAACAGCAGTCAATAAACTAAAGAAGGTATACTATGTAATCTGCGATAAATTTTCTCCGATTTTGAAAATATTGATCTTTTTTAATCCAGATTTATTTTTTCCATCTAAAACAAACCCGACTGAACCGATCTGGTGATCGTGGGTTAAGGAAACCCCGAATTGCCATACGCGTGGAATTTTCCATAGACCAGCTGCAATAGCATATCTGCCCAGCCTAGGCCCAAAGTATTGACTTCAAAGTAATCATTACAAAGCATGTTTCACGAGAGACCATGTCTTTTCAATACGCTAACTCCAACAATGACCATATTAGAATAGTGGAGCTTAGAAGCAAAGGGGTGTAAGTTACAAAAACCCACTTTCGAGTAAATGAGCTTTGAAGTTTTTCACCAGTTTTTCATCCCATTCAAAATGTATGGAGTTTCAATATCAACCCAATTTTCTCTGATTTACTGTATTTTTTCTAATCATCATAAAAATAATCTTTAAGATGTTCCTGGAAGCTTGAAATCTGAAGATTTTTTGATATGCTCAGCTCAAACTCGACAAAATGGTCACTTACACCTTTTTGCATCTGGGCCCCTCAATAGCATAAAAACATGTTCCAGAAAATTTGGACTTTTGGGAATACCGCGTAACCCAATCGATCTATTCGCATAACCAATCAATAAAAAAAGATTCTTTATTCAAACGAGTCGAAGTTCACTTAAATCGGTTCAAAGTTGAAAAAATATGAGTACTTTTTAGTTTTGAGGGTAGCCGGATACCCTTCCGACATTCTACGCAATAAAAAACAAGCAAAACTGCAGCCTCTAAACAGCAATTGAATGTTTTTTATAAATTTTTTAATTACATAGAATAAAGCTGTTTCCTTATAAGCATTTTTTTATCTTTTACCTGCATCCATCGACCTTTTGCTCTACAAGCAATGAAAAAAACGAATACATAATCAAATTTCTCATTTTTTGTAATATAGCTAAAATTAAAATAATTTAATATTCTAATATAATTATGTTATTTTTTCAACTGATCATTTTGTTCAGTGGCAAAAATAACAAAGTTATAACAGAGTTTGTTCTGATTTATTTGTAATAAAACTAGTTACAAAAGATTATAATATATTTTGTTATAATTTAGTTTGAAAAAGTAATAAACAGTCCATGTCATAACAAAATTATAACATAATTTGTTAATTATATCACATTAAGATATAATTATGATATATTCTTGTTATGTTCATCTAGTCGGGTACCTTGTGCAGTTCAGTTCGTTCCCTTGCTCGTGGTCTGAAATTTCAAACCTCAACGCTCAAACTCCACTGAATGTGTACGCGCGAGGTAGGGTGGCGGCGTACAACTTCACAACCGCAGCACATGTGAAGGGGATGATTGATGCTTGCGTTGACTTCCAAAGAGACTGTCTTGTACGTCGGTGATTAATAAGGCAGAGCGCTGAAACGGCGACCTTATTTTTATCTCCCAAACTATATACACATGGATGGATTAAGTAATCCTATTAGCAACGAACAAGCGTCTTTTGTATGTAGACAGAGCATTATTGGACGAAAATTGATAGCTCGACAATGGAAACACACCATAGTTGATTCTCACGAGAGGCACGTGCCGTGTGAAAAAAAAAATGCAAAAACGGCGCTCTCAGATCCGCAATAAGCAAAGGCAACCTCTTTAAAATGTATTAAATTGATCTGGTACAAATATTTCCTACCATCCAGCAACAAATTGTTTTTGATGTCTATCGCAAGTTCATTTCCAACTTAACAGCAATTATACGTATATTAACGCCTTCGAGATGGTCATCTATACATCAACGTGAGAATCTACCAGGCAGGCTTTTTTGAGATTCTAGCATTCGTGGTTTACCATAAGCGATCGATTGCAACATCTCTTTTTTTTTCTTCACTGTCACCAGAATTCTGATGTAAAATGCGTCACACTGGAGATGACTATAAGTCCCAAAAAGTAGTCATTTTATTGACTCCTTGTGTAAGTGCAGCTAATCTGGTAACACTGAAGCTGCAACACTGTTAGCTGAACCAGCTCGAGCGGTAAAGTTCAAATTGTAGTATGATGGAAGGCTTTAATTAACTGTTGATTGATGCAAAACCTCTATTTATTATTATTTTAACGCTATGTTGAGTTCTAAAACTTATCTACCTACTGATCATAACGAACGTATGAACCATGCACCATGCAGCAACGGAGAAATGGCTGCTATCTATATCACGCGTTGCTTATCAAGTGCCTGCCGATAAACGATTGCGTGCGTGCTGCCAGTCCTGATTTCAAATCGCTTTGCTTTTCCCATCGAACACTATGCATCAGCACCACCACAGCCTACATATCTTATCTATTCCGTGACGATTGGCGGCCTAAATTGTCAATGACCAGCTGTTTTGCGAAAATGCCAAGCGTTCAATTTTCGTGGATATCTGCATGGGGTGGCGCAGACTGGCTGCAAACGACTGGGGAGCAGTTCATTGCCATAAGCGAGAGGTTTGCTTTGGGGTTCGCCCCACGGGTGGATGCGTTCAAAGAACCTCCGGCTGTGTCAATATCAAATGTGAAAATAGTCAGTGCAAAAGGTTAGGTCAGGTTCAAATCACTTTTGTTTAAAATCGATTTATTTTTTACTTTGACAAGTATTGCCCGTATTTGATTCTATGTTCTACTACGATTTTATTATTGAAACTTTAGTTATGTTTTAAGAATCATGTTTTAAATTTATTTAACAACTAGCTGTCCCGGCAAACTTTGTCTTGCCGTCTTGTGCTGGTTTGACAACTGTTGAGCTCAAAATAGCACCGCACTCTAGATTGGTTTCAATTCGTTCGTGCTGATTTCCTTCCCATGTCAAAAAAATCATTTTGTCTATTTTCTTACATTTTTAGTTCATTTTCCTAACATTTTTAACTTATAAACACAGCCACCATGAATACAAATCTAACCATGCAAGATTCATTCTGATCGGTTCAACCGTTCGTGACTTTTGTTGCCTCAAAGGGAAGTCAAACTCATTTTTATATATATAGATGACATCTACGACAGTTTTAATTGAAACTAGGAATCCTCAATAATAACGCAATAAATAAAACTTTTGATTAAAGGCTTAACAACAAATAATCTAAAAATCATAAGTCGACAACTTGGAGAAGTGACCAACATAGCTCTGGTCCCCACAAGTTTCTACCTGACAATGGTCTACGACATAAGGCTGCGCCAGTGCCAGTCATAAGAATTAATCGGGATAATGTTTTCTTACACATAAAACAGCGGTGCTAGCTAGGTGGAAGAGGTTTGCTTATCAAAACTACCTCTTAAGAAAAAAAACAAAACTTTTAAATTTTGCAGTAATTTTTCATTAAAATACACGAGTAGCGAGACGTCTTGTGATGTAGCGCTCATCGTAATTCAAACTTTTCGTGACAATTTTCTCTATTTTCGAAAAACAAACTCTATTAGAACAAATCTGCGCTACCAAAACAAGAACTATGCGTGTGAAGAACTTCAAAAAAAAAAGATACCTGGATAAATATATCCAAGAATTCCTGGAGGACCATTTGAAGCCCCGAAATTCTTCCGGGCTTTATAATTAACTTATAAATTTTATAGTTATAATTTATAAGTATTTAGTATGGAACAACCGCTGGAACACAGTTTGTTTTCTGCTTCGGTTTGCAGCGGACGCAGCACAATATCACTCCGCAGTGATTGGTATCATTAGTTGGTTCGGTTGTCATACAGTGTCGGTGCTTGAACTCTTTTGTTCACAATCGCTTTGTGGTTATCGCCTGTTCGTCAAAGCAATGATTTGCAATACGCTGCCATTTCGCTTCCCCGTGGGAGCATCTCCACCCGGCTGGGAAGAGATTGCTGGATTCACAAAGCGGTTGAATGCGGATGTGAAGCAAATGGAAACCATATACAAGATGCCACAGGATAAATCGATTTGCATCAAGTTCAAATCGTCGGAAGCCTTCGAAGACGCATTAGGATGTAATGAGGAGTGTTTGAAGTTTGCTTACTCCAACGGTACAATTGTCGACGTGTACATGTCCAGCGCGGGCAGAAACGTTGCATATGTGCGAGTCTTTGATTTGCCGCCAGAGTTACCCGACAACGCTCTGTCGTCGGTACTTGGACAGTATGGAATGGTAAAAAGAATGGTGAGAGAGAAGTTTCCAAGTGGTTTTGGATTAAATCACTTGCACACTGGCGTTCGTGGTGTGTACGTGGATATTGAAAAGGAAATCCCTGCTGCCTTGGAAGTTTGCGACTGGAAAGCGAGGATATTTTATGATGGCCTCAAGAACAAATGCTTCTTGTGTAATCTGGAAGGGCATCGAAAAGATTCCTGCCCGCAAAGGAAAACCCAGAAACGGAAAGAGAAAAGGAAAGAAGTATCTTATGCGGAAATAGTTGAAAGCGGAGTTGTGTCACTGTTGGACGAAACGGATTCTGTCGGAGAAGATATGATCGAAGAGGAACTAATTGACGCGGAAATAATACAAGTTACGGAATCGGAAGCAGCACGACAGCAGAGACTCCAGGAAGAAGAAGCGGAGCAGAAGATAAGACAGGGGAAAGCATTAGAAAAGTTGACGAATTTGGCTTCAGCGATACAGGAAGCGGTAAACAAGCAGCAAACGAGTGAGAGACGAGCACAATTTGCCGCATCAGGATCCACGGAGATGCTGCGTCCCAAAAAAGCAGCTCGAAAAAGCACGAAGTGATAATTTTAAGTTTACCAATTGTTTAACCATTATGTTTATTCAATGCTCTGATTTTGGCTCCGTAATGTGCTCTGCACGAATGAGCCTATAAATAAATGCAAGAAAAAAAAAAAAAACCGCTGGAACAATTAATGATGGAATCCTTACAGGAATTTCAGAATAAATCATTGGAACATTGAACGAGACTCTGTAGAAATTCCATGAGAACTCTTTGCAGGTATTATAGTTTTCTGGAGGAATTTCTAATTGAATTCCAGAAGAAATCTCCATTCAAATTCCTGTCCAAAAAAAAATGGAAAAATATGTGAAGGAATCCAAGAAAAGTTCTGAAAGAAAACAGAAGAGAGTTTCCTTGAAGAAACACCAAACAAATCCTGAAGAACCTCTTAAACACCTAAGCAATCCTGAAGAAATTTCTGAAAAAAAAGCACTAAGAGGTATGCCCTTATAAATCCCTGGCAGAATTCCTGTTGTTATCACCGAAAGAAATCGTACAGGAATCTTTGGATGAATCCCAGAAGAAGTTCCTGTTGACATTCTTCGGGAACTTCCAATTCTATCCCCGGCGAGACTCCCCAAAGAATCTCTGTATTTGCTAGAAGAATTTCTAAAAGAACTCTTTGAAGTATCTTTAAAAGAATCGCTGAAGAAATTTGTGAAACAATCTCTAGAAGAAATTCTGGAAAAAATATCTGAAAAAGTTACTAAGGGGCCCCATGGACGGCCTTATGGCATTTTAAGGAGCAGGGGGTGGCTGGCTGGTTCTTCAAGACTATCGGCCATACAAATTAAAAAAAAAAACAGTCACTAAAGCTCTTGGAGTAATTTCTAGAGAAATCCGTGGAAGATTTTCTGAAAGAAGCACTTGAGGACTTTCTAGAAGAATCCTTGAGGTTATTTTGAAACGGATTCAGGCTTGCTATTTTTTTTTCCGAGAAATCTCTATATGCATTTTTGAAATAATCCTTGGAGGAATTTCTAAAGGTCTCCTTGAAAGAACTTATGAAGGAAATTTTGGAAGAACATTTCAACTTTCCAGTAGAAGCCCAAGTAACCATAAGCTCCGCTTCCCATGACAAAATTCACTTTCAAGTTGCACAAAGTTCAGATAAAGTTCCGAACGGAACTTTCTAGCTGCTTAAGAGGCTAACAATGAGCCTTGCGTGAACTTCGCACATAAGTGCAGCCAGAAAGTTTCATTCGGGACTTTATCTGAACTTCGTGGTACTTGGAAGCTGCTTAATTTGCTACACGGAACTTTGTTGGAACTTTCTAGCTCCTTGAAGTTCATTTCAGTAGCTTGATGTTCCAAGGTTTTATTTTAGTCATTTTAGCAAAAACATAATCGAAAATTTGCATAGACAACTACATTAAATACACTAAATCAATGAATATGAACTGCAAATGAAAAAAAAAAAATATGACGCCCACCAGATTCGCACCGGTAGTCGCTGCGTTTGAGCCCTACACTCTGCCCCGACACCACAATTGCGATATTTAATTGCCTTTCAATCGTTATTGTAACTTCCAAAATTACTCTTAGGAGTTCCATAAAAATTGTGATATTCAGACATGAATTTCTAACTTAATTCAAATTTCAAAATAATTTTAAATAATGTAATCGGAACAGCTCCAGGAAATTTCATAAAAATTGTGATTTTACAATACCAAGTCCAATATCAAACAATTGGCAAATTATTTCAGAATGATCTCGGCAATCCATTTAAAAAACCATTCGACCCTTTGTTTGCGAAGTTCTTTGCAGATTTTAGGGTAATTCCTTTGGCAAGTTCTTTGAGAATTCCTTATTTCATTGCTTTGGGAGTTCTCTCGGCATTATTGTAAGGAATTTTTGAGAAATTGCTTTGAAGATTAGTCAAACGATTTCTTTGGAAATTTTATATTTTTTTCTTACATTTCTTTTAGTAATTCATTTCAATGTTTTTTTGTCACTTTGAAATGACTTTTAATCTACTTCTTGAATATATTGTCATTTTTGGAATGAATTCGTTCAAAACAAACTTCTGGAGATTTTTTTTTCAGAAACCCCTTTTAGACTATTTTCGACAGGTTCATTGAAAGTAATTCCTTAAGAAATCTCTTCGGAAATTTCTTTGTATGTTTTTTTGTTAAAATGTTTAGAAAGTACTTCTGCAATTCATTTGACACTCTCTTTAAGGAAACCTGCGGCAATTTATTTCAGATTTCCACACCCAGTTTGTGTAAGACTTTCTTCACAATTATATTGGTAATTTCATTGATAATTCCCTTGGAAATGCCTCATACAATTCCTTTGTGAATTACTTCGGTAATTTTCTTAGATAATATTTCGGCTATATTTTTAGCACAGTAGGCAGGCAGGCAGAACAACATTTGCTGGGAAAGCTAGTTTTAATATAAAAATTCAAACTGGCATTTTTCTCACGACTTCTTCCATCATGTTCACACTCCTAAGATTTCAATCTGTGATTTTTTTTTTAAGATTTGATGTGTTTTCCAGGGCACTATCAAAGTTGCCCAAAATGAAATTGTGATTCTTGCTAATATGAAAAATAGTGGATCAACCAAAGTACTCCAGTACTTGTTTTTTAAATATAAAACTGAAGAAAGTACTGTTACAAGAATAAATATGGGCTTCGTAGCCGTGCGGCTAGAGGCGTCAGTCATCTAGACGTTTCGTAAGCCTCGGAGTGTGGGTTCGATTGCCGTCCCAGTCGGGGAAAACTTTTCGTCAAACGGAAAATTCTTCACTAGGCCATTGGGTGTTATGTGTGTTGTCCATTGTTATATTTTAGGGCTTGTTCAGTCTGTTCAACCTCTGGTTGAAGACGGTGTAGTGTCTTTTTTTTTAATATTCTAAAGAATTGCTGAAAAGCTACCAAAGTTACACCGTTTTACAGTATACAACTTTCCACAGTCTAATCAGAGTCATCAGCTGACTGGAGGTCACCAACCGTTCAGAAACTTCATAGACAATTGCGTGCCGTAGTGCCAAACCAACCGTATCTGCCACACAAAAAAAAATCACCAGTTGGAATAAACCGTCATTAACCTATTAGGTCTCTGCGTTTCATTTCTTTAGTTTCAGTTTAGGTTTCTATTCTAAATAGCTGGATAAAAACGGGCTTCACCCGGCGCGTGGGACGATTCCAACGAAAACTAAGTAGAAAGATAATGCATGGAACTCTCGCTGTCGCCGTTCATTGTATCGTCATGGGTTTATTTCGGATAGAGGCGACAATCAAAATCACAGTTCAAGCGATCGTGACATTTGTCTGGTAGACATGGCCATGGGATAAACGATACCTAGTTTGAACCTTCAAGCGGCACGCACTACATCAAATAGTTTATATTTGACTTACATTGCTCAATATTGCACTTTACTGCTGGAATTTTATAAAATGATTTCTATATAATGAAATACGTAAAATAAAAAATAAAAAAAATCAGTCTACATCTACATACATAACTGCATAAATTGCAGAATAGTCCTAAACAATCACTCAAATCAGCAAACCTCATCAATAAAACTGCTAACCAGTCAAAATGGAAGGTTTGGCCCCGAATCGAACAAAACCAGCATCAACTTGCTGTACTTCATCAAACGAAGTGTCTAAAATGCCAAACCCAGTAGTACGGACCATATCTAGTCTCCGCCACCGCATTGCCACCAAGTGCCATTTAGTCTACGGTCATTTGCTAACAACCCTAACAACCACCGCGCCGTCCAGTTGCGTGCGTGTCAGACTGTCAGTGGCGGCGTTGACAGGGTCGAGCTACAAAATTACCGTTTGCTTGACTATTTATTTGATTCGCAGTAGTGACGAGGAACAATGACCGCGTGCCGAAAGAGAGCAATTAGTGAACCTTGTCGGTAGTTAAAAATGACATCAAATTTAACGCGATGTCAGTGCCATGGAAAGAGCATTGAGCTTTTTTTTTTCGCGGAAAAGTGGTGTGGGCCCATATAGCCGAGGCGGTAAACGCACGGGTATTCAGCATGACCATGCTGAGGGTGACGGGTTCGATTCCCGGTCGGTCCAGGATCTTTTCGTAAAGGAAATTTCCTTGACTTCCTTGGGCATAGAGTATCTTCGTGCCTGTCACACGATATACACATGCAAAATGGTCATTGGCAGAGGAAGCTCTCAGTTAATAACTGTGGAAATGCTCATAGAACACTAAGCTGAGAAGCAGGCTTTGTTCCAGGAGGACGTTACGCCAAGAAGAGGAGAGAGAGGTGGTGTGGGCGGATGAAATACATGTAAGTATACTTGGTAAGCGGATAGCAACACATGAATAGTGTTGGGTCAGCAATGTTTGAATGTGAATCAATTGAAAGAGTGTTATTTGCTGACACAAATAGGGCTTTTGCTTTGCCATTTGTTTTAACCCTCTAACACCAAATACCGTCCTAAGACGGAGTATCGTTTGAGCATTTTTTTGTATGTTTGCTTACCTGAGCAATCAAAACTTTCATATTTTTGGTTGATACATAGGACTGTTCTGTATGTCTCACAATGGTTTTTAGTGTCTTTAACCCTAAAAGGGATACCTGGGGTCCATTGGACCCCAGGCGCCTTTCAGAGCTCGTCTTTGATGGAACACGCTCAGCGAGGTGACGAAACTGAGGCCATGAAGGTATCCCTTTTAGGGTTAAAAGCGTGTTAACATTTTTTTAATCATTTAAAAAATAATGTTTTAGTCACCTTCCAAATGTCATTGTGTCTTTTGTATTTAAACACAACAATAAGCATATTTAAAAATTTTCCTCAATCATTCTATTATAATAAAAGACTTTTAGAGAGTTGAAAACACTATGATAGTTATTTATGTAACGAGTTGCAAAAAGTTGATTTTTTCAGCACGAGTCGTACATTTATCCAACGAGGCTTGCCGAGTTGGATAAATACGAAGAGTGCTGAAAAAAAACGAGTTCAGCAACGAGTGAGAATGTTGACCCCTCCCAGTCAATTATTCAGTTGATTCATTGTGCAACTGTCATTGGTTCGAGTCAATCACGGAGTAGCAACCATAGATATGTGCAGCCAGTCTAAGCTAAGCTAAGCTAAGCTTGTTCATATAACCAGTGCATTCAACATGCACTTTAAGAGAATTGTTTCCATTCTTGATCCATTTAAGGACTTGTGCAGAGGTTCCCAAACTTTTTACTACCGCGGCGCCTTTTGAAATTTTCAAAATTGTTGCGGCGCACCAACAACTTTTTACAAAGAATTTTAACAATTTTAACACCTTCAGTTCAAAATTTCAAATATAAATCGTAAAAAAACCTTCAATGTCATGCTTCCTTATAATTAAAAAAAAAGAAAAATTTCTTAAAGATTCGTTAAACTTAACACAAATTTCAGATTTCTGGGGGATTGCATTGCAATTTTTTTAAATTTGTTAAATAAAGTACGTAGGTTACCAAATTTTAGGGAAAATAGCTATAAAAATTGATTGATCAGAAGCTGTCAGGACCTGAGACGTCAGGACGTCTGACAGTGACGGATCATGATTTTGTATTCGGAACTAAAAAAACTCAACTCAACTCAACAACTCGAAAAAGGCGGTTTTCAGAATCATGCATGAAATCAACACATAAATTGTCGCAGATTTTTTTTACGATGAGGAGCTAAATCAGCCTAGAGCAGGAAATCTCAATTATAGAGACAAACAAACAAGTTATGATAGTGATGTAAGAAAAAATGTCGTCCCGAAACATTAAAGACAGCTCGAGGACCTGGAGATTGACAGTAATTATAGATGACAGTATTATGGTAAGAATTTCAAAAAAGTTTCTTGAAATATTCAATTTGAATTACAAGCTATTGAAAAAGTTGGAATCTAATCATAATCATAATAATTTGAGAGTCTCTACAAAAATTTTAAAAATTCCGGGCATTTGATTTTTTTTGTAAAAATCTAAATGTTTCATGAGGATATTAGAAATTCCGGACAACATTCGTAGAATTTTGAATATTTACTTTTCAATTGAAAATTTAAAAGAGGGAAAACCTTTTTGAATGACTTTCTTTTGAAGTCTTCCTTAAAAAGGCAAGACATTGGTATAGAATACAAAAAGTATTTGAGGTGACCAGTGCCGGATTTAGGCCTCAGGAGGCCCGGGGCAAACCCTATAAAGTGGGTCCCCAAAATCAAAAATTCGAAAAAATGAACCACATAATTACGTTTTTTTTTCTTAATCTTATGTATTATTTTAAGCCTAATATTGATACATACATACATTTATTTGTTCCACATCATTAAGACAAGACATAATCAACAATAGTACGCCACAATACTCGGTTTGTGGCTGCCGCTCTCCATCCTCGGTCACACCCAATGCTCGCCAAGTCACGCTCCACCTGGTCCGCCCATCGTGTTCTCTGCGCTCCACGCCTTCTTGTGCCAACCGGATCCATTGCAAACACCAGCTTTGCAGGGTTGTTGTCCGGCATTCTTGCAACATGCGCTGCCCACCGTATCCTTCCAGCTTTGGCCACCTTCTGGATGCTGGGTTCGCCGTAAAGTGCAGCGAGCTCGTGGTTCATCCTTCTCCGCCACACACCGTTCTCCTGCACACCGCCGAAGATCGTCCTTAGCACGCGTCGCTCGAAAACTCCGAGTGCTTGTAGATCCTCCTCGAGCATGGTCCATGTCTCGTGCCCGTAGAGGATTACCGGTCTTATTAACGTTTTGTACATGGTGCATTTGGTGCGTGGGTGAATCTTTTTCGACCGCAGTTTCTTCTGGAGCCCGTAGTAGGCCCGACTTCCGCTGATGATGCGCCTCCGAATTTCACGGCTCACGTTGTTGTCAGCCGTCAGTAAGGATCCGAGGTAGACGAATTCCTCCACCACCTCGAAAGTATCCCCGTCTATCGTAACATTACTACCCAGACGGATCCGGTCGTGTTCGGTTCCGCCTACCAGCATGTACTTTGTTTTTGAGGCATTCACCACCAGTCCGACCTTTGCTGCTTCGCGTTTCAGGCGGGTGTACAGTTCTGCCACCGTTCCAAATGTTCTAGCGATAATGTCCATGTCGTCCGCAAAGCACACAATTTGACCGGATTTTGTGAAAATCGTTCCCCGGCTGTTGAGCCCGGCTCGTCGCTTCACACCTTCCAGCGCAATGTTGAAGAGTAGGCATGAGAGTCCGTCACCTTGTCGCAGTCCCCGGTGAGATACGAATGAACTGGATAGTTCACCCGAAACCCTTACGCAGTTTTGCACACCGTCCATCGTTGCTTTAATCAGTCTAGTCAGCTTCCCAGGAAAGCCGTTTTCGTCCATGATTCTCCATAGCTCTGCGTGGTCGATACTATCGTATGCCGCTTTGAAGTCGATGAACAGGTGGTGCGTTGGGACCTGGTATTCACGGCATTTCTGGAGGATTTGCCGTACGGTAAAGATCTGGTCCGTTGTCGACCGGCCGTCGATAAAGCCGGCTTGATAACTTCCCACGAACTCATTTATTTTAGGTGACAGACGACGGAAGATGATCTGGGATAGCACTTTGTAGGCAGCATTCAAAATAGTGATCGCCCTGAAGTTCTCACATTCCAAATGGTCGCCTTTCTTGTGAATGGGGCAGATTACCCCTTCCTTCCACTCCTCCGGTAGCTGTTCGGTTTCCCAGATCCTGACTATCAGCCGATGCAGACAGGTGGCCAACTTTTCTGGGCCCATCTTGATGAGTTCAGCTGCGATACCATCCTTACCAGCTGCTTTGTTGGTTTTGAGCTGGTGAATGGCATCCTTAACTTCCCTCAGCGTGGGAGTTGGTTCATTTCCGTCCTCCGCTGCACTGGCGTCGTCGTTCCTTCCGTTGCCGTGGGCTCCCGTGCCTACGTTCTCCACGCCGTTCAGGTGGTGATCGAAGTGCTGCTTCCACCTTTCGATCACCTCACGTCCGTCCGTCAAGAGGCCTCCGTCTTTATCCCTGCATATTTCGGCTCGCGGCACGAAGCCGTTGCGGGATGCGTTGAGCTTCTGATAGAACTTCCGTGTTTCTTGGGAACGGCACAGCAGTTCCATTTCTTCACATTCCGCTTCTTCCAGGCGGCACTTTTTCTCCCGAAAGAGGCGGGTCTGCTGTTTCCGCTTCTGGTTGTAACGTTCCACGTTCTGTCGAGTCCCTTGCTGCAGCATTACCGCCCTCGCTGCCTCCAAAACCGTTCTGCACTCTTCGTCGAACCATTCGTTTCGTCGATTCCGTTCCACGTACCCGATGGTGCTCTCGGCTGCGTCGTTGATGGCTGCTTTCACTGTACTCCAGCAGTCCTCTAGAGGGGCCTCATCGAGCTCGCCCTCGTCTGGCAACGCGGCTTCGAGATTCTGCGCGTATGCTGAGGCGACATCCGGTTGCTTCAGTCGCTCTAGGTTGTACCGTGGCGGTCGCCGGTACCGTACATTGTTGATGACGGAGAGTTTTGGGCGCAGTTTGACCATCACCAGATAGTGGTCGGAGTCGATGTTGGCGCCACGATAGGTCCTGACGTCGATAATGTCGGAGAAATGCCGTCCGTCAATCAGAACGTGGTCGATTTGAGATTCCGTCTGCTGTGGTGATCTCCAGGTGTAACGATAAGGGAGGCTGTGTTGGAAAAAGGTGCTACGTATGGCCATATTTTTGAAGGCGGCGAAATCAATGAGTCGTAGGCCGTTTTCTATCGTCTGCTGGTGGGCGCTGAACTTACCAATCGTCGATCTGAATTCCTCCTCCTGGCCTACCTGAGCGTTCAAATCTCCTATGATGATCTTGACGTCGTGGCTTGGGCAGCGATCGTACTCGCGTTCGAGCTGCGCGTAAAATGCGTCCTTGTCATCATCAGTACTTCCGGAGTGTGGGCTGTGCACGTTTATTATGCTGAAGTTGAAGAATCGGCCCTTGATCCTCAACCTGCACATTCTTTCGTCGATCGGCCACCAACCGATCACGCGCCTCTGCATATCACCCATCACGATGAAAGCTGTTCCCAGCTCGCGTGTGTTGCCGCAGCTCTGGTAGATGGTATGATTACCTCTAAACGTTCGCACCATGGATCCTGTCCAACACACCTCCTGCAGCGCTACGATGCCGAACCCGCGGTCCTTCAGTAGATCGGCGAGTATGCGGGTGCTCCCAATGAAGTTGAGAGATCGGCAGTTCCACGTACCGAGTTTCCAATCGCAAGTCCTTTTTGTTCGCTGGGGTCGTTGCCGTTGGTCTCGGTTCGTATTATTCTGTTGCTGATTTTCCGTTACAATGGGTTTTTACGGCTGGCTCGTAGGGCCTGACACCAACCCCCTACTTTCCGGAGGACCATAATGCACAGTTGAGCTTAGAGTCCTTCCCTGGCACTCGGACGTAGATCAGCCGCCCCTAACATGGGGATCAGACGCTGTTGTGAGCCGCTCCTCCTGGAGAACAGACGCTCAGGTTTGCCGAAGCAACCCCCCCCCCCCCCGCTTTCCTGTTAGCCTACGACCAAAGGTCCCACCGGGGTTGGTTACCCGATCTTCCCTAAGGTTGCTCATAGTTTCCGGCCGGTACCGCGTGGAGGTAGGGATAGGAGTTGCTGGGCAGAGGCTAGTGGATCACAATGGGATCTGAATTGCGCAGCATACCCAGCCTTTACCGTGCCAGCAGCGAACTGATGCAAATAAGTATAAGGCATTTGTTTTCAAAATAAAATCATAATCAACAGACGTATGTATAATTGTATAATCATTGTGAAATAATAGATAAGTTTGTGAAACTATTGAAATTTATACTGATGTACAATTACTCAAAAGCTTAATCTTTCTCGCAATCTGCTTAGAGACACTTTTTGTAGCAACTTGAAGTCACGGAAAAGTGTTCCCACTCGATAAGAACTTTCAAGGGTTTGTAACCTTCACACTATTACTGATTTTGCAACGCGGGAACATGCATGTGGTTTCATATGTCTAGCGTGCAAAATAAAAGTATAGATTCCCTTTTTCACCATATGTGAATCACTACAACTAATACAACAGAACAACAGAACACATCTTCAGTAACCAGGGGCATTTCTTGTCCAGATCATCCCATGTTAAATCGTACCTACGCTAGAGCACTCAGAGAGCAGAGCTGGCAAGGCAGGGCAGATCACGTTGTTCGTATATGTGGCTCAACAGCATTATATCACAGCAGTAAAACTTGCCATAAAACGGTATCAGTAATCCACCGTTGAGGAGATACTCTCCCTGCTAATAACGATCTTCTTCAAAATACTACCTGTACTCTCTTTATCGCCATCCCGCTGAGTAATAGGGAAACACTCACCGATATTTTCGTAAATTGGTTACCGATGAAGAGCTCAATCTTCAGTTGCTAGTTAACCATCAAGCAGGCAGTATGCATAGTACATGGTGCACCAGTATCAGTGATTTTTCTATTAGCCTGACTAGCTAAAATACGCGATATTGAAGATAGTGCCAAGTGTTAGAGTGTTTGGCGGAAAAAAGTGTAGGGTGAGAGGCCTGGCATTTGGTAAAATTCCCTAATTTAGTCTTGAAGTGCCTGTGATTATAGTTATTTATTCAACAGCCACGCGCCTGTGTTTTAATGCATGACGATGCATGTGAAGATGGAGTAGTGTAGTTCGGTAAACGAGATCGGTAAGCGTGATTATTGAAATACTAAAGCTATTCCCAAATTGTGTGATGGAAAGCTAAAGTGCCGCCTTTGTGCTCTCTCTGTTCTGTGTAGGCCAATCCTTCATATCCAAAGTTATTTGAGTGATGATCAGCGTTCTGGTGATGGCATATTCCACCTTGGTCGCTGCATTGGCCAGTGTTGGAGATCCGGCATGGCGCCGGCGAGCATTGCTCTTTTTGCTCCGGACCACAATCAGCTGCCACCGTGGGATAGACACACCACACGACACTGACAGCACCCACTAGGATAAGTACTAAACCCTTAGGCGTTAAATACACATTAGAGTAAGTACCAATTTTTAATGAATACACCCACTTCTTGCATGTAAAATCTATACTTTTGCTTTGATACTGAATGACTCGATTCTTTGTCGTTGGTTCCGCTAATTCGAACTAAATTTGTGGATAGAATTGGTATGTGGGTTAAGGGGACCAATATCACCACTCCTATCTTTCTTAATTTTGTCTCCGTTTCATGCGACCTTCTTAAGGACAAGGTATTTGGAGTACATAGCTCAAAATTTCTAGAGCACCGTTTTTCGGAATCGTTGAACGGATTTGGATGAAAATGCATCACGCTAATTGTTCAGTGGTTGTCAATAGCGTGATGCATTTTAATCCAAATCCGTTCAACGGTTAAAAAAACGGTGCTCTAGAAATTTTCAGCAATGTACTCCAAATACCTTGTCCTTAAGGGGAGGTGACAGGTTTTTAGAGAAAATCGCGTATTTTTAAATACTGCACCAAAAATAATGAAACTTTTGATTTCGAATTATTCTTAAGAGAAAATCCAGATAAATGGCCAAACATAGTTTAGATACCTTAAGGAACCCAATGGATCACTAAAATAACTAAAACGGCCGCTATGAAATGAGCAGATAGCGCCACCGTAGCCTCAACTGACATAACTCAACTGCTGTCACTGTGTTACCGTTCATATACGGTGGCGCTTTTGTTTCGATGCGTCGAGTAGCGGAAAAGTCGGCTTCAATGATCCATTATAAGTTCTTTTTTTTAGTGTGACGTCCTCACTGGGACACTGCTTCTTACCTTAGTGTTTCATGAGCACTTACACAGTAACTATGGAACTGTTATTAACAAAGAGTTTCCTTTGTCAATGATCATTCCGTATGTGTATACGGTGTGGCAGACACGAAGACACTCTTTTCCTAAGGAAGTCAAGGATTTTCCTTTAAGAAAAGTTCTTGGAACGACCGGGAATTGAACGCGTCACTCTTAGTATGGTCATGCTGAATATCCACACCTTAACAGCTGTGGCTATAGGGGCTTTGTTTAAAATATGAACGCCCATTCACGTTAATTTTATATGGTTTCGTTGAAAAATATAAATTGTATTTCGGATTCTTGGGGGCCCCCTTCATCGGGGGGCCCGGGGCACTTGCCCCCTTTGCCCCCCCCTTAAATCCGGGCCTGGAGGTGACACTGAACAATATAAAAACAACTAATATTACTACAGGGGATAGACAAAATGATTGGGACAGGCAAAACATTCCCTTCTCAAAAAAATTTCAAATAGCTGTAAATTTTCGAAACGTGCATCAAATATTCTCAAATTTTCACTGTAATTGAGTCAACTATTTGTGTATTAGTGGACAAATTTGGAAAAGAAGCATTTTAGAAAAAGGTGGAATTATCCGATAGCCAACTTTGAGCTGTTATATCTCCGGATAAAATGAACCGAATTCAATGAAATTTAGACCATTTATGACCTATATAATGAGTTTTGAAAAACTTTTGACTTAACTTAAAATTCTTAACCCGGAAGAAAATTATAACGATTAGGTTATTTTTCTAATAAAATACCAAATTTTCTTAAATTTCAACATCGATTTAAAATTCAAGATGCTAGTTTTAGTTCATTTAAATTCCCTCTAATCGTCTTGAAAACAGATATTTTTTGAAAGAAAGTAACACCATATGCGGCAATTCATTGAAAAAGTATTGGTATGCATATTAAAAACAGACCAATTTACTAAAAAATCATAAAATAAATGAAATTGCTATAACTTTTTCTCTTGTTAATAATTTCAAGTTGAGTCAAACGTTTGTATAAGTCATAAATTTCATTGCATTCGGTTCATTGAATCCGGAGATATAACAGCTCAAAGTTGGATATCGTATAATTCTACCTTTTCTTAAAATGCTTATAACTTCGTGCAGAATAGTCCGATCTTTTCCAAATGTTGTCCACTGATACACAACTAGTTGATCAACTTACAGTGAAAATTTGAGAATATTGGATGCACTTTTCGAAAAGTTACAGCTAATGGGACATTTTTTTAAAAGTGAAAATTTTGCCTATTTCGATCATTTTGTATATCCCCTGTATAATATACTCTGTCTTCAATAATAAAAGTTTGTTATTTGTGTTTTGGGCCTGCGGCGCACCTAAGAGATGTTTACGGCGCACCATGGCGCCGCGTCGCACAGTTTGTGAAGCGCTGGACTTGTGGATTATTGGAAGGCTACTTCGAAAATTTCCCGGCTCCTGTATGCACCCCTGTAAAGTTATTCCAAAGAATTCGGACACAAATCACTGGAAAAACCCCTCCAAAAATACTTGGAATAATTAATAAAAAATCTGCAGGTGTTCCTGGAGGAATTTCTGGAGGAGTTCTGAATCTCTGGAGAAGATGATGGAAAGATTTCTGATATTTCGGATGCAAGCCCTGAACATTTTTTGAAGAGATCCCTGGAGGTATTTCTGAAGGAATCACGAAATAAATTTATGGATGCATCCCTGGAGAAATTGCTGCAGAAACCCCTGGAGGAATTCCTAGAAGAATCCTTATAGGAATCCCTGGTGGAATCCCCGGAGAAACTCCACGTGAAATTCCTAGAGTAATCCATGCAGAAACTCTTGGAGTAGATAATCCTGGCTAATTTCCTCAAGAAGTCTGTGGAGAAATTCATATAGGATTCCCTGAAAAATTCCTAGAGGGATTCCTGACGGATTTTTTTTATGAATTTCTGAAGGAATTCTTGGAGGATCTCCTGCGTAAATTGCTGGAGGATTGATTGATTTTTGATTTAGCTATATTATAAGACTTCCAGCCGTTGCTGCAGGAATTTCTGAAGGAATTTTTGGATAAATTTCTGGAAAAAAAAATCTAGATCAATTCCTGGAAGAATTCCTGGGTTAGTAACCTGGAGGATTTTTTCGGATGAATTCCTGGAGGAGTACCTGGAGTCCCTGAATTAATGACTGGAGGAATTCTTGAAAGAATGCCAAGAAGAATTCTTATAGAAACTCCCGAAGGAATACCTGCAGGAGTGTGCAGGAGTGGAGAACTATTAAGAGAAATCTCTAGAGTAATCCCTACAAGAATTTCTGGTGGAATGCCTGCAGAAATTATTGGAAGAATGCATGGAGGAAACCCTGAAGAACTGCCTAGAGAAGCTGGTGGAAGCTGTAGAGAAATCCCTGAATTAATTCTTGGAGGAATCTCTGGAGAAACTCCAGGAGAAATCTATAGAGGAATGCCTACAAGAATTTCTAGAGAAATTTTTGGAGGTATGCCAGGAGGAATTCCTTGAAGAATTCGTGGAATAATTCTAGGAGGAATCTCTGGAAAATTTCTTGGGTGACTCCCTGGAGGAATACCTAGGGCAATTTCTGAAAGAACTTGAAATTCTAATTTCTAAACAAGTTTATGGAGTAATTTCTGGATGTATCCCCATAGAAGTTTCTGGATGAATTCCTGTGGAACTCCCTGGAAGAAGTCCTGAAGAAATCCCAGGGGGAATTACTAAAAAAATCGCTAAAGGAGTTGTTTCAAAACCATAAACAATTTCTAGAGGAATTTCTGGATTAATTCCTAGAGTTTTTAAAATAATCCCTGGAGCTTTTCCAGAACGAGAGAATTGAAGTCCTGAAAAAAATGCTGTAGGAATTTCTGGAAAAAATCTGAAGGAAGTCATGTCTGATTTTTTTCGAACGTACTATTGGAGGAATACTTGAATTAACTACTAATGAATTTTTAGTGGAAAATTTTAAAGGAATTCCAAAATTAATCTTTAATAATCTCTGGTAAAATTATCTGCAAGAACTCCAGGAAAAAAAATCCTACAGAAATACTTCAATGGATTTCAGATAGAATTATTGGAGCAAACTCAAGCGGAGTTTTTGAAGGAGTACACGCATGGAGAAATTCATAAAGAAACTTCTGATGAAATGCCAGCAGAAATACTTAAAAGGATCCCTGGAAAAAAATCCTAAAAAAAACCCTCGAAAAAACGAAGCGACAATCACTGGAGGAACGTCTAGTGATATCATAAAACAAATTCCCAGAGGAATGTCTGGTGAAGTCCTTACCTAGAAAATTCTTGAGGGAATCTTTGGAGGAATCTATGATGAAATCATTGAGGGAATTCTTGGAAGAATTCTTCAATGCATCCTTGCAAAAGTATCTGTAAGATTCACTGAAGGAGACATGGGAGGAATTCCTGAAGGATTTCCTGAAACAATCAGTTTTGGAACCCCGTAAAATGTCCATGAAGGAATTCACAAAGGAGAAATTCTAGGAGGAATTTCGGAAGAAATCCCTGGAGAAATATCTGGATAAATTTTCGAAGGTGGCCTATCCTAAGTGAAATTTTGATATTCTATTTGTCTTGTAGAGATTTTGACAACCGTCATAAAACGTTATGCATTTCATTTTGGTTTTACGGAGGTTTTACAAACCTCTTCTAGTCTACTTGACTAAAAATGTTCCTGAAGATGTTTTGCAACTTGCATGATGTTTGTTTGAATTGAATTCTATTCAAAATTCATTACTTTTATGATACAATCGATCGAGCACAGCTATGGCAGATTATGCACGAATACGGATTCCCGGATAAATTGATACGACTGATCAATGCGACAATGGATCGAGTGATGTGCGTATTTCGAGTATCAGGGACACTCTCGAGTCCCTTCGAATCTCGCAGAGGGTTACGACAAGGTTGCGTTAGAAGGTGTAATAAGGAGAGCGGGGATAAACACGAGTGGGACGATTTTCACGAAGTCCGTTCAGCTGCTTGGTTTCGCTGATGATATTGATATTACAGCTCGAAATTTTGAGACGATGGAACGGAAACGTACATCCTACTAAAGAGTGAAGCCAGACGAATCGGATAAGTCATTAATGTGTCGAAGACAAAGTACACGATGGCAAAGGGCTTCAGGGAGGCATCACCGCGCCCGCCACCCCGAATTTATATCGACGGTGATGAAATCGAGGCGGTTGAGGAATTCGTGTACTTGAGCTCACTGGTGACCGACGACAACGGCACCAGCAGAGAAATTCAGAGGCACATTGTGGCAGGAAATCGTGCCTACTTTGGACTCCGCAGAACTCTACGATCGAATAAAGTTCGCCGTAACACGAAGTTAACCATCTACAAAACGTTGATTAGACCGGTCGTCCTCTATGGGCACGAAACATGGACCCTACGTGCAGAGGACCAACGCGCCCTTGGAGTTTTCGAACGGAAGGTGTTGCGTACCATCTACGGCGGAGTGCAGATGGAAGACGGGACTTGGAGAAGGCGAATGAAACACGAGCTGCATCAGCTGCTGAGATAACCAACCATCTTCCACACCGCGAAAATTGAGGGACTACGGTGGACGGGTCACGTCATCAGGATGTCGGATGGCAACCCGACTAAAATGGTTCTCGAGAGTCATCCGATCGGTACAAGAAAACGTGGGCGTAGCGAGCTAGGTGGGTCGACCAAGGGAAGGACGATCTGCGGAACCTACGCAGAGTGCGGAACCGGAGACAAACAGCCATGGACCGAGTGGAATGGAGACGGCTAATATGTACAGCAGAGGCCATCCCTGCCTTAGCCCGATTGGTAAGGTAAGTATGCATATGGTATGTTTCAAATCTCTCATAGGACTCGATCGGACATAGAAACTCGATGCTTTACAACAAAATTGAAGAAGTTGTCAATTTCATTGACGTTCCGTTAAACGGATTAGGGGGATTAGGGGCATAATGGACACCCTAAGCAAATGGGTATGTTAGGCCTGTATAACAGACAAAAACTTAACATATTATCACTTGGCTTGCAACTTTAACTTGTTTCCTACGTATTTCAATCATTTACAGCTGGTAGAATGTCATTATTGTGAATAAATAATGAATTGAAAACCGTGTGTTTTTTTGGGGCTGGCAGCAAAGGTACGGGGCGAAATGGACACCCATCGGGGCATAATGGACACCCCTGCATATTTTATGCTGTATCTTTGAGTACATCGACCAGTTAAGTAATTTGCCAACGGAGATCAATACCACAGATATAATACTCCATTTTAGACGAGTTTACATAACTTCAAAGTTAATTAAATAAATTTTAGGCTAAAACAATCGGATTGAATATTTCAAACTCTCTAAAACGCCTAACAGTATGCAACGCACGTACATACATTCATAATTGCCAGTGTTCATTTCGCCCCGAATAGACTACAACATTGAAATTGCTATTTTCAGTGTGTTCTGATCAAAAATATAATACTTCATCCATTGCTAAATCTACGTATACATGTAGATAAGCTAACAATTCACTTGTTTGTATGGTGGACACACTCAATCACTCGTACTACCTTATTTGCGCTGCTTCGAAATTATAAGAAATCCACCATATGAAAAACATACTTCAATTTCAATGATATTTTGGTTATTTTGAAGGAATATAAAGGGTACTTGTAAAAAATAGAACAATGACATGTTCCTTTACACTTATGCATTGAAAGTTTTACATAAAAATCAACGGTTTCGTAAAAAACAGGGGTGTCCATTTCGCCCCGGGTGTCCATTATGCCCCTAATCCCCCTAAATCCGTTTTATTTTTTTGTTTAGAAATAGTATTTCTAAGGTATTGTTAAATAACCATTCAGTCTAGTTCAGGTTTTCAGAATAATCATAAAACCTACCCAAGCAACACACATGTTATATAACAGTTACGGCAGCGCAAGTTTTGGTTGTATAGAAGCTTATTTGACGTAATTCTAACATAATGTTGAAATAACGTCGAAATAACTTCTATACAACCAAAACTTGCGCTGTCGTAACTTTTATATAACATGCGTGTTGCTTGGGTAATACCTTATTACGAAAAAAAATAATGAAGCACTACAAATGCATATTGAAGTATACCATGTGTAGTGGAACCTTACAAATGCGTAATAAACTAGGACCACACAATTGGACATGCACAACACAGAACATGAATTTTGCCCTGTTACCCTAATGGATAACGATTTCCGATGTCAGGATGACGAGGTTTCATTAAAGTTGTTGGTCCATCAGTCAATCCTGTGATCGTATTTTCTTTGGCATGTTGCCTTTCGTTCGCAGCATTAGTTGCTTTCATAGCTTTAGTTTTGTCTAGGAATTTCTAATCCTAAGGGGCATCCCGATTCGGGTTTCATCACTAGAGTTCTATAACTTGAAGTCTGTGCCAGGGAAAGGTTTTCATCTCTAGTACTTAATCACGACCCGAAATGGCCTGAATGTTGGCAATCGAAATAAGATTTCGGGCCTCTATTCTGCCAGAGCCCTATAAATGCGCATTAATACTAGGGGAATATTTACAAGTTAAAATAGCACATTTAACACGAAAATAAAACTTGTAATACAACCACACCCAACGGAAAAGAAATTTTTGTGGATGAAACCATCCACAAAAATTTCGTATGTACTCAAATTATATAAAAACTTATATGAAAGGTACCCTTAACATATAACTTACATCCAACTTCAACAGAAACTCTTCTGTCCTGGTAGAAGACCTTGAAGTTGGTTCGGCTAGACCTACTGCAATACACCAGGAACACAACAAAACTGTACGTAGGCTTCAATTCCAAATCGAACAGAACATTCCATCATTGGATTTTCGATCTTGGCGGCATTAGTACAAAATCAAACAAAAATTCCAAATCGATCAGAAAAATTCCATCATTGGATTATCGATCTTGGATTAACTAAATAAACTCAACACAAAAGAAATGGAAACTTGCTTCACAACGTAGTTGTGCAGAACAGACAAAGCTTTCCATTTCCGTACTCCGTCACGATCGCGACGAAAAATCTTCTACATCTAAACACAAGCTTAACCTAGTACTATTGCTATATGTACACTATTTACAATGCCCGCGTGGGTTTTGCGGTTGGGCACCATAACATGGACACCTACAAAACCCGTGCCGACGTTGGGCGCCATTATTACGAAAAAAAATAATGAAGCACTACAAATGCATATTGAAGTATACCATGTGTAGTGGAACCTTACAAATGCGTAATAAACTAGGACAACACAATTGGACATGCACAACACAGAACATGAATTTTGCCCTGTTACCCTAATGCAGTGATGTCAGATTTTTTCGCAAGTGGTTCCGTAGATGAAAAGTGATGAGCGGGGGGAGAATTTCAGAATTTTTGTTCCGTAAATTCCGCTGCAAAATCCGTAGATTTTCCGTAACTTTCCGTAGGATTCCGTAGAAAAATCGAGTTTTCCGCAAATTTAATCTACGGATCCGTTGATCCGTAGAAAAGGCTCAATTCCGTAGATCTACGGGAATTTCCGTAGATCTGGTAACGCTGCCCTAATGGATAACGATTTCCGATGTCAGGATGACGAGGTTTCATTAAAGTTGTTGGTCCATCAGTCAATCCTGTGATCGTATTTTCTTTGGCATGTTGCCTTTCGTTCGCAGCATTAGTTGCTTTCATAGCTTTAGTTTTGTCTAGGAATTTCTAATCCTAAGGGGCATCCCGATTCGGGTTTCATCACTAGAGTTCTATAACTTGAAGTCTGTGCCAGGGAAAGGTTTTCATCTCTAGTACTTAATCACGACCCGAAATGGCCTGAATGTTGGCAATCGAAATAAGATTTCGGGCCTCTATTCTGCCAGAGCCCTATAAATGCGCATTAATACTAGGGGAATATTTACAAGTTAAAATAGCACATTTAACACGAAAATAAAACTTGTAATAACCTTTAATTTTACATTTATTTATTTGACTACAAAATGTTACTTGAGCTACATTTCAATGCCAATTGGATTAGATCAAATCTTGAGTAGCACATTTTTAATTGAAAATTTTACCCATCCTGACCATTACGTCTGCCTTATTTTTATTGAACTAGATTAAGAATGTCTTATCGAGAGATTGATGCAACGACCACTTCCAGGTTTACACTCATCGGTACATACCACGCCTCGCGGTGGACTTATCTTCCAAGGCAATAAAATAAAGCAGCCATTCACATTTGACCTGTGTCAACCCCTTCCGAAGCGGGCGGCAAAAATGACTCGCATCAAATACCAACGGACGCACACAGAGTGACTGACGCTCCTCATCATGTCAATCACGATGTCAATAATTCAATGCACTTGCCGCTATCTTCTTCCCCATGTCTCATAGCGTTGTCGACATGGGAGGAGTTGGACGCATCGTTGTTACTATCAAATCTGTCGGTTTTCTTTCAATCGTTCATTTATTGTTGGAACGAAATTGTTTGCATTAACATTTTCTTCTCTGTTGTTGTTTATTGATTTCACTTTTGCAATTCGATGGTAGACATAGAAGCATTAACACCGTAATCAACAGATTCATCACATCACCCACCAATTCCCCCTTACATATGTGATCTACTTTTACGGTACTTCAGCCCGCGGAACCATCACCAATATTAATTGGTTATTATTTTCGAAAATAGTATCACTCGCTGATGGGCAAGCCTGGTGGCAATTAACGTATCTTAGCGAGCGTGCTTCAGCAGAGCCTTTCGGCGGCGCACTGGTTTCGGTTGTAAATTGTACGTAATGGCCGACGTTAACTGCCGGCACTGATTGGTTTGTGTGTGAACGAAGGGGTTCATCGGCCAGAAAAATGGTTTCAGTGGGTTGATTATGTCGTGTTTGGGGCTTGTACCAGAAAGAAGCTTCAGAGATTGTTGTAATGGTCAATCAATTTGGAACCATGATATGGGGGCAAAATCTTTACAACGTAATTATTTCGTCATTGTAGGACAGCTGTTTGAGCCAAAAACAAAGATGACCTTATTAAAAAATGGTTCAAAAGTATCCGGAGATTTGACCAGCTTCAACGTTGAATAATATTCAAGGAAAATTGTTTTGAAGTAATTAGGCATGAGATGTAAAGATACATGTGTTTATGTTGAGAATTTCTGCGACTAGGTTGGTAACTTCATTGAAGAATTTCTTATTAATTTGCTGCTTTTGCTCAAGAAAACAGCTCAAAGGTTTTTTTTAACAATTTAGAAACATGTCAATAGCAAAAACACTATGGTGGTGATATTTTTGAATGCTGGCATTTAAAAATGATTTACTAAAATATGAACCAAAACATAATTTACCATCATAACATAGATATTACCTGCAAAGATATTATGTATATCGCTCTACACACTTACCTGTATAAATGCCTATGATTTACCTGAAACAAGAGAAAAAAATGAGATTTATTTCTCCTTTTTATAATTTTTTATCAGTTTTGCGCAATGAAAATCACATAGAGAATGATAAAATAAGTTGCGAAACTTCAACTTCTATTTACGACCACCAGATGCTACCCGAGCAGAGGAGAATATCAAATTAATAACTACGAAATCACATAACCTGTTTTTATATCTTGTTTTGTTATTATTTAATTATCAAGTCATAGCTTTTCCATAACAAATTTTGTTGGACAATCTCATTTAGTTATAATCAAGCTATTGATATACATTCACTCAATTACATCTCAATAACATGTTTTGTTGAAGTATCAACAATAGCACAAAAGTAACAAGTATTGAAATCAAAGCGACAATTCGTTAATTATGATCTGTCCTTTTGTTTTGTTCCACTTTTGTAGTCAGTTAGGAAGAAAATTTCCGAACGAATCTTCTGGAAATTACATAAATAATATTTGTGAAAACATTTGGAAGTTCTAGAGGAACCCTTCGATACCCTGGAGAAGTCTTCAAAAGAACTCCTGGCGCAATCTTCTTGGAAATTCCAAAGTAATACTTCTGAGCAATTATTAGAATTCTTGGCAAAATCTTTTGAAAAACTCCAAGAGAGTTTTTCGGAAAAAACTCCTGGTGAAATTCTCAAAGAAATTTTCAGAGAAATCTCAAGATAAAATCTGGGACAAATAATGACGGGGAGTTCTGAAGAAATTCTTCAAGGGATTCTGTTCATAATTCTGAAGGAATTTCTAGAGAAGTCTTTGAAAATCTTTGAATGATTTCGTGGAAGAACTCTCGGAGAAATTTCTGGAAGTAGTATTTTTCGATCATTTACAGTATTGTTACTTATGATATTTGTGGGTTTTTGAGACGAAGTGAATAATTTTCTATAATAAGTATCATAATTTACTTAGTAACGATTTTGATAACAAAACAAGTTTTACTTTCCGCTTATTATCAATAACAAATTGATATTAAAATTTGATATTGAAATATTTTTCAAATGCACTGTTATTAAGTTGTTATTGAAACTAACAAAACACGTTATTAAAATGGTATTCCAAGAACATTTTTTTGTTATTTTGCCGCTTATGACAGACAAGTTCATAACATAATCTGTTATGTTAATAACTTAAAAATAATCGATTCTATTATTCAGGAGTTGCTGGATGGATTTCATCGTGTAGAGGTGAGTGTGTTCGTGCGTCGGAAGAGTGTTTTGCGCGGTGGTTTGACTCGCTCGCAGAGTCAAGCATGCTGATGGCGGCCCGTCGAAGCTGTCATCAGATGCTGGATGGATTTCGTCGTGTCCCGAGCAGAAGGGAATAGCAACAGCATAATAAATGTGCTATTTTGGAAAAATAACTGAGTAGCGGAAAGAGTTATTTTCATGTTATTTACATAACACATCCTGTTATACACTTGTATGTCATAAGCGGCAAAATAACAAAAATTATAACAAAAAAATGTTCCTGGAAGACCTGTGTAATAACATGTTTTGTTAGTTTCAATAACAACTTAATAATAGCGAATTTTTAAAATATTTCAATAACAAATTTTGATATGAATAAGTTATTGATAACAATCCGAAAACAAAATTTGCTTTTTTTCTGATTCGGATAGGAACTCCTCCAAAGTCCCATATGCATTCAATGGGATACGCAACAATAGGATCTATTGTTAATTTTTTCATTCATAATTGGGACGCTATTGTTGTCGCAAACGGTTTATTATCGAAAACAGAGAGAAACAATAGTTTTCGTTTATTTTCTAAACAACTTACGATGAAAAACTACCGTCGTTTTGAAACCCTTTATTAGGTGGTTCATTGTTTAGAGGATTTATTTACATTATTACCTCATTTATTGACACATTTATCCAAGTGAATCTTAGTGGGCTCGATGCAGTGAAATCTATAAAAATAAAATGTCTAAAAATAATCAATGGAGTTCTCGATGACTTATTTTTTTACATTTTTGTCGAAAATGTGTTGTTCGTCATTGAATTCCACCAGTTGATCCAAAATGTTTCATAAAATGGCTAACACTCTATTACACTTTCTATTTTCGATTTCATATCTTACTGAAACTGGGACAAAAAAATAGGTATATTTTTCAAAGTGCTTATAAAACAAAAAGGCTGATAAGTTGGCACTGTCACAGTTAAAACGTAATGTCAGTAAGAAGAGGAACTGATGACAAAATAATATTTTCTCTTACAGTTCCTCACGGAATGCTGTGTACAACGAAAATCTCGAATGGTGTAGTTTTGATTGCAAAGCTAGTTATGTTGTAATATTAATGATCAAATATTTGTACAGTCTCAATGACACAATAATAACTGAACTTGTCCTACAACAAAACATGTTATTGAAATGTAATTTAAAGAAAATTGGTATATTTTCACGATCATAACAAAATAAGATTGCCCAACAGAACATGTTATGTAACGGTGATGACTTAATAAGTTAATAATAACAAACCGAGATATAAAAACAGGCTTTGTGATTCCGTTGTTTTCATTTTGATATTTTCCTCTGCTCGGGGTAGGTGAATGTGTTCGTGCGTCGGGAGTGTGTTTCGCGCGGTGGTTGGATTAGTTCGCAAAAATCAACCAAGCTGATGGCAGCCCGACGAAGCTGTTGTTAGTTGCTAGATGGTCGTCGTTTATAGCAAATATTGAGCAACTACCGAACGCGGGTGGTCGATTGTTCGCTTTCCGCGTGAAGCGAGCAATAGCGCCGCAGTCTGCGTGTCATTCAGCTTCAAAAGGTCATATTACTTATCAAAGTGAATCCGGACCCAACGATACCTTCCTGACTAATAAGCATTCCATCCTGCAGCTTTTGGTGGAGTCGCAGCGGTAAACGCAGTATTTCACAACAAAGGTTGCAACTAACATTCCTTCCCTATCCCAACCTGACAGCAAGGACGTAGCTGGCGCCGTTATTGTACCGTTAAAGAGAGCCTCTGAAGCGTGCACAGTGAGAATGTTGACCACTCCCAGTCAATTATTCAGTTGATTCATTGTGCAACTGTCTTAGGTTCGGATCAATCACGGAGTAGCAACCATAGATATGTGCAATCAGTCTAAGCTAAGCGAAGCTTTTTTTTTTAATTTTTATTTATGTGTATTTTAACTTAAATGCTAATTCTACACTCTAAGCGAAGCCAAGCTAAAAATAATCGATTCTATTATTCAGTTATTTTACCCAAATAACACAGGTGTTGTTGTTATTCCCTTCTGCTCGGGTAATCGTAGAAAAAAACACTAAGAAAACTAAACATTTGTATATTTTTGAACATAAGTTTTGGTCAGAAGAATTTTCAAAAGTGCTTAGACTTCATCCACAACAATGATTTTAACTGAGAAATTCATTTATGCTTACTAAATGACGGATCCCAAATGTCAAATAAGAGTAACGCCAGAGCAAGTGTTGGTTGTATAGAAGTTGATTTAACGTTGTTCTAACACAATGCTAGAATTATGTCAAATTCACCTCCATGCAACCAAAACTTGCGCTGCCGTGTGCCGTAATATGACATAAATGTTGCTTGGGATATGAATTGATCATTAAGTACATGCATATGGCTGCTACACCTCAAAAATCAAATCCACCAAATCAATATTATTAAAGGTCGTCCCATCCTGGCGTTTGTATTAAATGTCAATGTAAAAAATCATAACATTAATATAAAATTCAATGATATTCTGAAGGATAGACTTTTCCAGTTTTCACCCCAACCTTTTTCCCAGACAGACACATAACCTCATCACATAAACGTCTAGTGGAGACGCCGTCGCCGATTTAATCAACTCCAATTACTTCATTCGGCCTCCCTACATCTCACAAGCTACAACAGACAACAGACTACTCCGACAATGGCACCCATTTTCCGACTGCGTACGATCCCTATCAAATCACATTTGGCTGGTGACATCTGACTTGGAAAGGCCTGTATCCACGTCAACTATCCGATTTTCAACGTACTTCCGAATATAAATATGTATGGCGCCAGGCACGGACCAGTGGCAGTCAGATCCCCTCATTCTTATCACGTGACATCAACTGTCGCACAACGAGCACGGAAATCCCTCGTCGCTGTCCAAAGGTTGCTTAGGAATCAAATAACCACTCAGCCGGACATCAAGATTGATGTTTACAAGAGTTGTTAACTTCCCAGGAGAAAATGGGAATTTTATTGCATGAACTGTTCCGACAGGACATGTAATAAGGGCGGCAATCGTATGGACGATAGCAAAGTTGATACTGCGTCTTTTCTCTCTGTCGCTGATAATTTGACAAACACATACAAAATTATTTGTTTCTTATTTCTGGAGTGAAATGTAGCCATCTTCTAGGGGATCTGAACCGAAAACCCTTAGAACTGTAATAAAACAAAGAGAGGGTCGACGAAGAGAAAATCATAATGTCAGTTGAGCCCATGAAAAAAAAATCATTGTCAATTGATTATTTTTTGAGTGGTGATGCGGCAAAAGGGGCTGGATACCAGGGGGCGGATGGTGACCTATTTAGATCACCAAGGGAATGTACCTAAGTTATCAGAATTGCATTCTGAGTCTCTAAGGCTAGCGTAGTTAACATTCCGAGAGCATTCGCTGCAATAAAAATATCCTAAAATTTACAGATATTGCAACCCATGCTTAAAAATACATTGGGTCAATTTGTATGCCAGTGGGCACTGAAATAGCAACTCATGGCGGTAATCGTAATATTATGAGGTGGAACAGACACAATCGTGGAACAATTATGCTGATAGAGTGAAGAGAAACAAGAGTAGAGCCTGTAGACCTCGAAGGTCCTAATTCCAAAATAATTTGGAAAGCCTGGAATGTCCCATGAATGTACTCCATCGACAGTATATACTACATTTCACGAATATTTTTTTACAATTGAAGCATGATACAGTAGGTAGACTCGATTGCGTATGGATAAGCTTTTCAAAGCCAGAATGCATTCCCACACTAGCTTTAAGTTACAAGCGACTTAAATGCCGCTTGGCTGTTAGAGAAAATACATATTTTTGCAAATCTATACTTTCTCCTCAGGCATAATAACACGCGTTCCAATATTGCATATATTTCCGCCTGAAACACTGTGGGCCACTGTCCTAAGTGGACAGAGATTTTTGTTCTAGGGCCATAGATTCCGGAGTCTTTCAGATTATTCATTTTCGAACTATCTGTGAAGAAATTTATAGAGCCTGTTGGAACGCTGGGTCCACCTCCTTCCCACTCCTGGCGGGAAGGAATGAACACATCGTAAGGTAAGTCATAATTGACTATCGTTTCCATCCAGTCACTACAAATTTCTATTGCGGGATCTATGGCAAATTTATTTAATATGCTGAGGTGACCCGTAAGGTCTCCCGTAAGGTTTGCTTTAACCTTTTTTCCGTCTCCAGCTTTATGAATTGATCTACACCGGTGTCTATACATGTTAGTCAAATGAAAACAAGAATGTTGATTTAAAAAGAGTTTTGATAACTCATATCACTTACGTTTAAGTAATTTCAGATCAATTAAGTTTTTAAATTAAGAAAAATGTATCGATTTTTCTGATTTTATAAGAAAGAGCACCTTTTTCTAAGCCACTATGATTTTTTGCAGATTTTTAGAACGTTATTTTGGTACCGAAAATCAATTTCAAAGAGATTTTTCAAAATCACCTTTTGACAGCTGGGTAACTGTTTGACAGCTCCACCCAGTACAAAATGCGACGAGGGGGGATTCGACAAATCGCTCCCATACAAACTTCAAATTGATTTTTAAACAAGTTCCCGGGCACCAAAATTCATGAAAATTTGGATTTCGGCTCAGTTTTTCATGCAGATTCAGAATATGGAATTACAGGGGATACTCAAAATAACTGGGACAGGTAAAATTTTCATTATTCAAAAAATGTTCAACTCGCTGTAACTTTTCGAAAAGGGCATCAAATATTCTCAAATTTTTACTGTAAGTTCATCAACTAGTTGTGTATCAGTGGTCGAAATTTGGAAGAGATCGGGCCATTTTACACGAAGTTATAAAGATTCTAGAAAAAGGTATAATTATCCGATAGCCAACTTTGAGCTGTTATATCTGCGGATTCAATGAACCGAATGAAATGAAATTTTGATCATTTATGACGTATATAAAGAACTTTGAAAAACAGTTGACATAATTTGAAATTATGAATTAGAAAAAAAGTTATGGCGTTCAATTTAAATGAACTATAATTAGCATCTTGAATTTTGAAACGATGTTGAAATTTAAGGAAATTTGGTGTTTTATTAGAAAAATAAACTAATCGTTATAATTTTCTTCCGTGCTAAGAATTTTAAGTTAAGTCAAAAGTTTTTCAAAATTCATTATATAAGTCATAAACGGTCAAAATTTCATTGCATTCGGTTCATTGAATCCGGAGATATAACAGCTCAAAGTTGGCTATCGGATAATTATACCTTTTTCTAGAATCTCTATAACATTGTGTAGAATGGCCCGATCTTTTCCAAATGTTGACCACTGATACACAACTAATTGATGAACTTACAGTAAAAATTTGAGAATATTTGATGGCTTTTTCGAAAAGTTACAGTGAGTTGACCATTTTTTGAAAAGTTAAAAATTTGCCTGTCCCAGTTATTTTGAGTATCTCCTGTAT